>NW_023643826.1:7500-9004 GCF_015228065.2 Penaeus monodon | reverse complement strand
TATAAGAGAAAAAAAAAGAATAAGGGGGGGGGGGGGGGGGGAGTTGTTATTTTATTTTTATAAAATATAATAATATAATAAAAAATTTTAATAATAAAATAAAATATTATTATAAAATTTTATATATATATTAATTTTACATATAATATTTTAAATTTTAATATAATTATATATAAAAAAAAAAAAGGGGGTGTGGGGGGGGGGGGTTTGTGTTTTGTTTTAATATATATAATATATAAAATTTTTATTTATTATATATTATAGTTTTTTTTTTTTTTTGTTTTTTTTTATAATATAATATATATATATATATTTATATATAATATATTTATTATATATATATATATATCTGTGTGTGTGGTGTGTGGGTTTTGGGGGGTTTGTGTGTGGTGGTGTGTGTGGGGTGTACAAAACAAATATATTAAATATTATAAACAAAAAAAAAAAAAAAAAAACCCAAAAATATATATATATATATAATATATTATTTAAAAATATATAATATAATAATATATTTTTTTTTGTTTTTTTTTTGGGGGGGTTGTTTAAAAAAAACAAACTATATATATATGTATACAACACACACACAAAAAAAACCAAAAAAACAACAAAAAACACAAAAAAAAACTATATAAAAATAAATATATATAAATATATAAATATTAATATAATAATTAATATATTATTATTATATAATAATAAATTTTAAAAAAAGTAAAATATATAAAATATTATACTTTATAAAACTACACACACCATATATAATAATACCCCATAAATAATAACCCCACACCTAAATTACCTTAAATACCTTTTACATTTAAACAATACCTAATATAAATAGTTTTGGTTATTAAACATATAATATATATAATATATATATATATTATATATATATATATATTATAATTCTTCACATCCCCCCCCCCCCCCCCCCCCAAACTACTACTACTACATCACATCTACATCTACACACTTTAATAATAAACACCAATAAAATTATATAAAAATATATTATTAAAATTTTTATATATATAAAATATATATATAAATAAATATTTACAAAAAAAACAAAATTTTTTATTATTATAAATATTTAAATATTATTATTATCTTTAAATATACCTAAAAAAAGTATAAATTTAATTATGATAATTTATAGATAATATATATTTTTTTTATATACCTATTTATATATTTATTTTTAAATAATATATACTTTTATAATATTTAATCATATAAAAATAAATATATATATATAATAAATATATATAATAAAATATAATAATATATATATATATATATATATTATGAATAATATTATATATATATTATAAATAAAAATTATAATAATAATATATATATATAAATCTAATATATATAATAGAATTAAAATTTATAGATAATAATTTTTTTATAATTGGTTTTAATTTTTTAAATATTATATAATAATATATAATATATATATATAATATATATCTTATTATTTATATATATTTTAATA
>NW_023643825.1:7500-9004 GCF_015228065.2 Penaeus monodon | reverse complement strand
GTATGTGTGTGTGTGTGTGTTTGTGTGTGTGTGTGTGTGTGTGTGTGTGTGTGTGTGTGTGTGTACTGAGAGAGAGAAATAGATGAACAGATAAATGAGAGAGAGAATAAGAGAGAGAAGAGAGAGAGAGAGCGTGCTGGTGCATGTGACTGAGTTTCGCAATGTTACTAATACCATCACTGGCAGCAGCTGTTTCCGCTACAGTTGCAGCAATAATAGTAGTACTACAAGCAATCAGCATTAGTAGTCCCTCTGATAACCCATTTTGCTGTTCTTCGTAAATTAATATTCAATTGGAGTTCTTTGTGATGCAACTATGATACTTTTTATTTCAAGAATATTATTTTAATAATTTTATTCAATTAACAAGCGCGAGTTCGTTGTGATGTAACTGTGATACTGGTTATTGCAAGAATATTACCTTTTTGGGGGAAATATTTTATGCAATTGCAACATCTTTCTCTCATTGATACGGCGAAATGCCAGGACTAAGCATGGATTAATTCAATGCCTGTATGTTGCAATTTCCATTTGTCTGGGCTAGGATTTACGGTTTTATTTTCATTTTCTTTTCTTTTTTTCTTTCTTTCTTTGAAATTCCCAATCAATTTTTTTTTTTTTTTTTTTGGGGGGGAGGGGGTTGTTTTGTTTGTTCCTTTAAAATTCCCAATCAGTGTGTGTTTTGTTTTTCTTTGAAATTCCCAATCAATGTGTGTGTTTTTTCTCTCTTTTTTACTTTCTTTGAAATTCCCAATCATGTTTGTGATTTTTTTTTTTTTTTGTTTCCTTGAAAATTCCCAATCAGTATGTGTGATTTGTTTTGTTTTGTTTTTCCTTTGAAATTTCCAATCAATATGTTTTTTTTTTTTTTTTTTTTTTGGGGGGGGGGGATTTTGCGTTGATAGAGTTTAAATTGTGATGGAAATTCGATAATGATTTTAATGTTGACAAAATTTAAACTGATGAATTTTGTTTTGCCAGTTTCTATCGCTATGAATTACAGAATTAGGTTTATTGTGGTAGTTCATATTGAGCTTTTATTACTAAACATTGGAAATGTATTAAAACATATATTATTTTCTAGCTTATTCGATACTTTGAAAAAGTATTAAAACAGATTTTATTTTCTTATGATAAAGCGCACTTCGTCATTTATAAAATATATATATAAATATTCTTTGGTATTTAATATCCAATTTTTTTCATAATCTCATATGCCCAATAGATAGTCGGGCACTTAAACAATTCTTTATCTTTATCAGGCTATCTTTTTGTATCCATCTCTCTCTTTCTCTTTCTCCATCCCTTCCCCCCTTCTCTCTCTCTGTCTCTCTCTTTGTTTCCACACACACACACACACACACACACACACACACACACACACACACACACACACACACACACATATATATATATATATATATTATATATATATATATATATATATATATATATATATATATACATATATATATGTGTGTGTGTGTGTGTGTGTGTGTGTGTG
>NW_023643824.1:0-9004 GCF_015228065.2 Penaeus monodon | reverse complement strand
CAAAAGAGAGAAGAAGAAGGGGAGAGGGGCAGAGCGAGAAGAGAGAGAAGCAAGAAGAGAGAGAGAAAGCAAGAGAGAGAGAAAAAGGGGGGGCAAAGAGAGAGAAAAAGAAAGGGGGCCAAGAGAGAGAAAAAAGAAAGGGGGAAAAAGCAAAGAGAGAGAAACAAGAGAGAGAGAGAGCAAGAGCAAGAGAACGAGAGAGAGAGAGAGACGAAGGAGTAAGAGTCCTCCCCTTGTACACTTTTTGTTTACCAGAACATTTTAATTAAGGTGTGTCATGTGCTATTGTCTCTGTGCCGGACCCTCGGGCACCTGGAGTAAGGGATTAGGGGGGGGGGGGAGGGAGGAAAGGAAAGGAAGGTAAGAGGAAAAAGGGGGGGGGTGGACAAGGGTAGGGAGGCAGAAAGCGAGGGGGAGGGGGGGAGGGGGGGAATCTGACACACCGTGAGGACATATATGTGGTGGAGAGTGAAGACGGAGGGGGAGGAGGGGGGGGGGTGATAGGCCGCTGAGGAGGGTTGTATGTAAATAAGTATATTATGTTTTAGTCTTTTTTTTTTCTCCTTTTCTTTTATAATCTAGAGGATAATAATTTCCATTTTTCGCTCTCCTCGGTGCAAAAAAAATAGATAATGATAACTGCTATATATATGCATAAACATTAACAGTCTCACACTCACTAAGGGAAGTGTCTCTTTTAAATGAATGAACAAATAGCAGATGGGTTAATAAATGGATAGATAAATGAACAGATGAACAGGAAAGAAGAGAGAGAGAGATAGAGAGATTGAGATAGAGAGAGAGAGGGGGGGGAGACAGAGAGAGAGAGAGAGAGAGAGAGGGAAAGAGAGAGAGAGGGAGAGAGAGAGAGAGGGAGAGAGGGGGAGGGGGAGGACAAGAGGGAGAAGAGAGAGAGAGACAGAGAGAGAGACAGAGAGAGAGGGCAGAGAGAGAGACAGAGAAGAAGGAGAGGAGACAGAGAGAGAGAGACAGAGAGAGAGAGACAGAGAGAGAGAGACAGAGAGAGAGAGACCAGAGAGAGAGAGACCAGAGAGAGAGAGACCAGAGAGAGAGAGACCAGAGAGAGAGAGACAGAGAGAGAGAGACAGAAAAAGGGAGAGAGAGACAGAGAGAGAGAGACAGAGAGAGAGAGACAGAGAGAGAGAGACAGAGAGAGAGAGAGAGAGAGCGAGAGAGAGAGCGGAGAGAGGAGAGCGGAGAGAGAGAGCGAGAGAGAGGTCAAAGGGGAGAGAGAAAAGAGAAGGAGAGAGAGAAAAGAGAGAGAGAGAGAGAGAGAGAACGTACACACTCTCATCGAGGGGAAAACATACACACAAACACACTCCATAAAATATTCATTCGAGCTTCTTCTCAACTTGTAAAGGAATGTAAGTTAGAATCAACATTCATGAATGAATTAGTATACAGTAGATGTATACTTTCTCTTTGTTTACACTAAGGAAAGGCGGACTGCTATAGTAAACTGAATTAATTGCATTTTTATTTTTTTTCCCTCTCCCAAACACTCTCTCCCTTTTTTTAGTGCGTTATTATCGAAAATAAGAATTATTATACATGACGTTAAGCTGCAGAGGAAGGCAAAGGACCGAGACAGGGGGGTAGAAATATGACGGAGGGTAGGAGTATTATGACCGGGGTAAGTATATCACGGGCGGGCCAAATATCAAAGGGGTAGTTACAGCTTGCTATGAAGTAGGAAGATCATACTTTTTGAAAGAACAATATATATAATATGAAAGAGTGGAATATCAAAGGAAGATAATACGCAGAGAGGAAAAATAAAAAGACCGGGAAAATTGAAACACTAAACTCGGTTAATCACGCAGTTTCTTTATAACAGGGGTCCCTTCCAAACCTGAAATTTTACTTAACGCTCCCTTCCTCACGTTTTATTATTCACTTCGTTAGAGACATAAAAATACTCTGCTAGCACCTTTAGTAACCTGTCAGCGCTAATAATAGCAATCTTCGCTTCCTTTCTAATTTCTTTCATATTTTTTTCTTCTTTTTATTCTACCTTGTCCTTTATTCTCTCTTTTGCTTTTTTTTTCTACCCAATCTTTCTACTATGTATTTAAATTTTCTTTTTTTGTTTTTCTATCTTCTATCTCTCTCTCTCTCGCTCTCTCTCGCTCTCTCTCGCTCTCTCTTCTCTCCCCTCTCTCCTTCTCTCCTCTTCCTCTCTCCTCCTCTCTTCCTTCTCTCTCTCTCTCTCTTTATATATATATATATAATTATATATATATATATATATAATATAATATAAATTAAAATAATTAAAAATACGGTGTATGGTTTTGTGAAATATTATTAAATATATGGACACATATTAATGTATTATATATAAAATATAAAATAATAAAATTAAAATATATATTATATAAAATAATATATATATATATATATATATATATATATATATGATAAGAGGAGAGAGAAAAGAAAGGAAAAAAAAAAAAAAAATTATATATATAAAATTTTATAATAATATATATATATATAAAATAATTGTTTTTATTAAAAATAAATATATTTAATATATATATTATATATACATACATTAAAAAAAATACAAAAAATACATATAACATATTATAGATAAATGATAGACGATATTATTTTAGATAGATAGATAGATAGATAGTAGATAGATAGATAGAAAAAGATAGATGATAGAAAATAGTAGATAGTAGATAGTAGATAGAAGATAAATTAAAAATTAATAAAAATATAACAAAAATATATATGTGTGTTGGTGTGTGGTGTGAGATTTCCTTCTCTCTCTCTCTCTCTGCCTTTTCTTTCTCCCTCCTCTCTCCCCCCTTTTTCTCCCTCCCCCCCTCCCTTCCCCCTCCCCCCCTCCCTCCCCCCCCCCCCCCCTCACCTTCCCCCCCCTCCCCCCACCCCCCCCCCCTTTCCCTTTTTTCCCCGTTGCTCCTCCTTTGAGCCACCAAAGCTCCATCTTTTCACCGGTTTCGTTAATGTACCAAAACTCCACCTTTTCACCTGTGTTTTTCCTAATGCACTAATGTCACATATTTTCGCTGTGGTTTTCTTCGGCTCCGCCTACTGTGCGGCTTTTCAATATAAAATTATATATTATTTTTAATTTTGTTTTTTTATTTCTTTTTTACGCTGCTCCGTCTTTTTAAGTTTTTCATAGAAAACATATAATATGTGTATGACATAGGGGTACGCACAGCCCGGCATGACAACATTACCCCCCCCCCCCCAAAAGGCAGTGTGTGCAACCAAATTTTTTTCCCCGGTAATATTTTAACATTTATTTTTTCCCCAGGTGACGAGGCCGGGTCTCCTGGTCCTTGAGAAAATGAAGGGCACTCTCACTTCTCCCCTCTCTCTCCTCTCCCCTCTTCCCTCTTCTCTCTCGCCCCTTGTCTCTCCCCTCTCTCTCCTCTCCCCTCTCCCCTCTTCTCTCTTTCCTCTCCTCTCTTCCCTCTTTCCTCTTCTCTCTCGTCCTTCTCTCTCCCCTCTCCCCTTCTCTCTCGCCTCTTCCCTCTTCCCTCTCCTCTCCTCTCTCCACAACTTTTTCCTGTCCTACCCGCTTTCATCATCGCTCTTTTTATCATTCCTTTCTAGTTCTCACTCTCAATCTCTCTTCTCTTTTTTCCTCTTTTCTCTTCTCTCTCTCTCTTTCTCTCTCTCTCCCCCTTCTCTCTCTCCCCCCTTCTCTTTTTCCCCTTTTTTCCCTCCTCCCACTCCTCCCACCACGACACAAACAAAAAAACAAACAAACCAAAAAACACGAACAAACAGATCTATTTTCAAGCTTCCAGACTCGTGGGCCTTCTGCTGAGAGAGAGGCCGCCCTCAGCCTCCCAATTAGGGGCCTTACATTTTTTCTCTTCTTTTTTTTGGGGGGCCCCGTTTTGTTTTTATTTTTTGTTTTCATATTTTCATTTGTTTTTTTTTTGGGGGGTTTTTTGTTTTTTTTTCTTTTCTTTCTTTTTTTTTTCGTATTTTATTTTCCCTCATTTCTTTTTTATCGGTTTTTTCATTTTCTTTCCTTTTTTTTCTTTTTTTTTTTTTTCTTTATCTTTTCACCCTTTCTTTTTCTTTCCTTTCCTTTTTATTCTTTTTTCTCTTTTTCTTTTTTTTCTTTCACTGCTGCTCCTCACTCCTTCCCCCCTCTCTCTCTCTCTCTCTCTCTCTCCTTTTCTCCCCTCTCTCTCCCCTCTCTTCTCCCCCTCTCTTCTCCTCCTCTCTCCCCTCTCTCTCTCTCTTTTTTTTTAAAATTTCTTTTCATTTTTTTTTTTTTTTTTTTTTTTTTTTATTTTATTTTATTTTATTTTTTTTTATTTTATTTTTTTTTTTTTTTTTTTTTTTTTTTTTATTTTTATTTTTTTTATTTATTTTTTTATTTTATTATTTTTTTTTATTTTATTTTATTTTTTTTTTTTATTTTATTTTATTTTATTTCATTTCTTTCAAATTTATTTCATTTCTTCATTTTATTTTTTTTATTTTTTTTTTTTTATTTTTTTTTTTTTATTATTTTATTTTTTTTTTTTTATTTTTTTTTTTTTATTTTATTTTATTTTATTTTATTTTATTTTATTTTATTTTTTTTTATTTTTTTCTATTTTTTTCTATTTTTTCTTTTTTTTTCATTTTTTTTATTTTATTCTATTCTATTCTATTTTCTTCTCTTATCTTCTCTTTTTCTCTCTTCTCTTTTCTCTCTTCACCCATTCACTCTGTCTCACCATTTTTAATATAGATATATAAATGAAGAGTGAAAAAACAATAACGACAGATAAATAACATATAAAATGAAAATAACAAGAACATTTTTGACATTCACGGATATCGGCCGCATGACAAGCAACTGATACGAAAAAATAAACTATACTGATTTCCATAATATTAAAAGCCTTACGTCCATCCTACGATTCAGCTGATAGTTGTATTAGTATAGTTGATAATGAAAATACGTGTTGACTTGCTGTGTGGTTCGGGCATGTAATGTAAACAAAAGTATATGGTTGGCTAAAGGTTGGGTAAGCTTTGTTGTGCTTACTTAATATTAGGAAAGTGTAGTTTTCAGTCACCAGGTGGCTCTGATGTCTACCCTGTAAGTGGTGTTATAGATATTATATATGTGTTTATTTCTCTCTTTTTCTCCCTTTCTCTCTTTTTTTTTTTTCTTTCTTTCTTTTTTTCTTTTTGTCTCTCTTCTCTCTGTCTCCGCTCTCTGTCCCCCTTCGTCTCTGTCTCTCTTTTTTCTGTCTCTCTGTCTCTCCTCTCGTCTCTCTTTTCTCTCCTCTCTCTCCTCTTCTTTCTTCTCTCTCTCTCTCTCTCTCTACCTCTCTCTCTCTCTCTTTCTCTTCCCCCTTCTCTCTCTCTCTCTCTCTCTCTCTTCTCTTCTTCTTTCCCCTTTCCCCTCCCGGTTCCTCTCCTTTTTGTTTTCGTCTTCCGGCCTTGACCCCGTTTTTTATGGGGGGTTTTAAAAAAATTCCCCCTTTAAAAAAACCCCCCTAACCCCCCCCCCCCCCACCCCCCCCCCCCCCCCCTTTTTTTTTATTTTTTTTTAAAAATAGAGGGGAAAAGAAAAGGGGAGAAGAGGGAAAGGAGAAGGGAATTTAGAATTGAGAAAGGATTTGGGGGGGATTAGGAAAAAATTGAAAAAGAAAAAAAAAAAAACAAAAAAAAAAAAAAAAAAAAAAAAAAAAAAAAAAAAATTAAAAAAAAAAAATTGAGAGAGAGAAAGAGAGAAAGGAAAAGAGAAGGAGGAAATTGAGATGAAAAAAGAATTGAGAAGAGAAAAGGGGAGGGGAAAAGAGAGAGAGATTGGGGGAGAGAGAAGAGAAATTTAGAGAAGAAATTGGAGAGAGAAAAAAGAGAGAAAGAGAGGAGAAAAGAGAAGAGAAGAAAAGGATTGAAAAAGGGGAAAAAGGGGAAGAGAGAGAGGAGAGAGGTTAAGAGAGAAAAGAAAGAAAAGAGAGAGAAAGAGAGAGGTTGGGGAGAAAGAGAGAGAATTGAGAGAAAAAAAGAAATTTGAGAAAGAGAAAGTTTAGAGAAAAGAGAAGAGAAAGAAAAGAGAGAGAGAGAGAAAGAAAGAGAGATTGAGAGAAAGAGAGGAGTTTGGAAAAAAAAAAAAGGGGGAGAGTTGGGAAGGGATTGAAGAAAGAGAGAGGTTTGGGGAAGAGAGGATTGGGAAAAAGAAAAGGTTGGAGAAAGGGAGAGTTGAAGGGAAAAAGAGAAGATTGGGAGAAAAAGGGGTTGGGAAAAGAGAGAGGTTGGGGAGGAAAAGATTGGAAAAAAGAAAAGGATTGAAGAAAAAAAAAAAGAGATTGAAGAAGGAGAGGTTGAAGAAAAAGGGGGGGATTGGAGAAAAAGAGGAGATTGAGGGGGGGTTGAGAGAAAGGGGGTTTTTGGGGGAAAAAGGGTTTTGGGGAAGGGAGAATTGGGAAAAACGAAGTGGGGAAAAAATTGGGAAAAAGGAAAAATAGGGAGAGATTGGAGGGGGGGAATTGGAAAAAAGGGGGGGAAAAGGAGGGGGTTTTTTTTTTTTGGGGGGTTTTTTGGCGGGGTTTTGGTGAAAAAGGCCCCACCCGGGTTTTGGGAACCCGGGGGGGTTTGCTTTTTTAAAAAAGGGGTTTGTTTTAAACCCCAAATTTGTTTTAAAAAACCCCAACCTTAAACTGACCCCATTTGAAATTTTTGGGGGAAAATGATAAAGGGACAAAAAAGGGAAAGCAAAAAAAAGATGTTTTTAAAAAGTCAGTAAATTTTCAAACAAAAAGAACAGAGGGGAAAAGGATAGAATAAAACACGGGGGTTTAAACAGGAACTACCCAAAGACAAAAAAAAAAACAAAACCCCGAAATAGACCCGGTTTTTTTTTATAGGGAAAAAAAATGCAAAAAATTTTAAACGAAATAGGAGGGTTTTTTTTTTTTTTTTTTTTTTTTTTTTATTTTTTTTTTTTTTTTTGGGGGGGGGGGGTTGGGATTTTTTTTTTTTTTTTTCGCAGATATTTAAAAAAAAATTTGGGGGGGGAAATTTTCCGGGGGATGGTTTTTTGGGGTTTTGTTTTTCTTTGGGGTTTTTTTGGGTTTTTTTTTTTTTTTTTTTTTTTTAAAAAAAATTTTATTTTTTTATAAAAAAGATTGAGAGAGAGGAGTTGGGAGATTGAGATTGAGAGGAGAGAGAGAAGAGGAGGACATTCGTAGATCTATATATATGTACATATATAATCAATGCTGACAGCGTATTGGTGAAATTTTTAAGGAACCAAGCCTGTAGGTAAAGTGTGATCAAAGTAAGGGATAAGCATTTAAATAAACGATATTGTTCTCTTCAGCAAGTCAGTAAATGAACAACAACAATTAACTGACGAATTTGATGGGGGAAAGTTTGAATACCGGACATAAGACGAGCGGAGAGAAGTCGAAAGCGATGTTGAACAGTCGAGTCCAAATTGAGCAAACAGAAGAACAGGAGGGAACGCTAGAAATAGCCACCGGGTGTGTATACCTAGGAACTACAGACATAGACAACTTTTCAAACTGAAATAGAGCGAGTTTTTTTTTTTTTTTACGAGGTTGGAGTGTCTTTCGCAGATATAAGAACTGAAATAGAGCGATGTTTTTTGCTGTTTTTTATGAGGTATAAGAACATGTTATGAGGTTCCTTGTCGGTTTGTGCATTCTTTGTCATGGTATACGAATGCAGATTATTTGAGGAAAGATATGATGATAGAAGAAGGGGAAGGAGTGATTTTGGGAATCGGCAGAAGAGATAGGATCCGGACAACATATTTTTTAGAACAGGTTTATTTAAGATTACTTAGAACTTCATGGAAAAGAGAGATTCTGTGAATTCACTGAAACGAAAGAACGAAAGAACAAAGAAATAATCAAAATAAAATAAAACAATAAGATAAAATAAAATAAAAGAATTTGGTAATTGATCAAAGTCAAGGATACATTTCAGTGCATAAAAAAGAAAGGCAGCGCGATGTTTATCTACTCTATATAAAGGAGATAGGGTGACAGAGGAACGCAAAGGGTAACTGAAATATAAATAATGCAATGTGTCTTATAAGACGCACGCTGTCTCTTCTTCCTTATCAGCTGGCACTTAATATCTGTATTTACATATGTTTGGTATCTTATTTAAATTCATAGACAATTATATTTATTGCGTATTGCATACAATTATATTTATGTGTGTGTGTGTGTGTGTGTGTGTGTGTGTGTGTGTGTGTGTGTGTGTGTGTGTGTGTGTGTGTGTGTGTGTGTGAGTATATATATATATATATATATATATATATATATTATATATATATATAATTATATATTATTATTATTATTATTATTATCCTTATTATTATTATTATTATTATATATATATATATATATATATATATATATATATATATATATATATATATATATATATATATATATATATATATATGTGTGTGTGTGTGTGTGTGTGTGTGTGTGTGTGTGTGTGTGTGTGTGTGTGTCTGTGTGTGTGTGTGTGTGTGTGTGTGTGTGTGCGATTATATATAGATTAAATACATATATCTCAGTAAAACGAAAACGTGAGAAGTATCAATCATCTCCGAGACCATCCGATTTCTTTTCTCTTGAATCATCTTCAGCAACTCACGCCATTCTGGGTCATGCAGAGCTCATGACGCTGCGCCTGACACCGGAGGATTCATGGGAAATCCCGTCCGTGCAGCGAGACAAAGATTCCCGTGCGATATCCTCTAGAATTTGAGGATTATTTTAAACAGGCAGACGATAATACAAACATATATTTATATGCAAACGCATAGAAACATATATACAAACACACAAACACTTATATACTCATACACACGCACATATAAACACTTATACACATACATGTGTGTGTGTGTGTGTGTGTGTCTGTGTGTGTGTGTGTGTGTGTGTGTGTGTGTGTGTGTGTGTGTGTGTGTGTGTGTGTGTGTGTTGTGTTGGTG
>NW_023643823.1:0-9006 GCF_015228065.2 Penaeus monodon | reverse complement strand
TTTTTAAAAAACCCCCCGGTTTTTTGGGGGCACCCAAGTTTTTGATTCCTTTCCCCGGGATCAGCCCCATTTGCCAAAGGGGGGAATCACCTTTAAAACCCCGTTTCCCGGGTAGCACCCCCAATTTTTTGGGTTCCTACCAATCCCAAAAGTAATCACCTTTAAAAAACCCCGTTTTTACCGGTAGCACCCCAATTTTTTGATTTTTACGATCAGCCTTCCAAGAAGGTAATCACCTTTAACCGGTTTACCGTAGCACTCCAAGTTTTGTTTCCTTTACCTTTTCCAAGGAAGGAAATTTCCTTTAAAAACCGTGTTTTCCCGGGTACATCCAATTTTTGATTCCTTCCCGGGATCAGCCTTACCCAAGGGAAAAAATCACCTTTAACCGTTTTTACCGGTCAACCCAAGTTTTATTCCTTCCGGTAAACCCTTTTTCCCAAGAAGTAATCACCTTTAACCTGTTTCCGGTAGCACTAAATTTTTGATCCTTTCCCTTTAAAAGGAAAGGTAATCCCCTTTAAAACCGTTTTTCCCGTACACTCCAATTTTTAATTCCTTCCCATTTTCCAAAGAAGGAAAAATTTTAACCGTTTTCCCGGGTAGCACCCCAGTTTTGACCCTTTCCCCGGTACACCCTTATCCAAGGAAGGTAATCATTTTTAACCGTGTTCCGGTAAAACTAATTTTTTGATTCCTTACCAATTCAAGGAAGGTAACCCCTTTTAACCTTTTTTCCCGGGTACACCCAGTTTTGTTTCCTTCCCTATTAAAGGAAGGAATCACCTTAAAATGTTTCCGGTAGCCTCCAATTTTGATTCCTTCCCGTATCACCTTTTTCCCAAAAAGTAATCCCCTTTTAAACCGTTTACCGGACACTCCAAGTTTTGTTCCCTTTACCGGTATCACCCTTTTTTCCAAAGGAAAAGGAAATCACCTTTAACCCGGTTTTTAAGGTACACTCCAATTTTTGTTCCTACCAATCCAAAAGGTAAACCCCTTTTAACCGTGTTCCCGGGTACCCCCAAAGTTTGATTCCTTTCCCGGTACAGCCTTTTTTCCAAGGAAGGAAAACCCTTTACCGGGTTTTTCCCCGGTCACTCCAAATTTTTGTTCCTTCCCATTTTCCCAAGGGAAAGGGAAATCCCCTTTAATTTTTCCGGGTAGCATTCAATTTTGATTCCTTTCCCCTATTCCAAGGAAGGTAATTTTTTTAACCGTTTTTACCGGTCACCCAAGTTTGATCCTTCCAAATTCCCAAAGGGAAGGTAATCCCTTTTCCCCGGTTTCCGGGTACACCCAATTTTGATTCCTCCCTTTTCCCAAGGAAAGGTAATCCCTTTAACCGTTTTTACGTAACTCCAAGTTTTGTTCCCCCGGGTATCAGCCTTTTCCCCGGAAGTAATCCCCTTTAACCTTTTTTACCGGAGCACCCAATTTTGTTCCCTTTCCCGGTACGCCTTATTCAAAAGGGGAAACCCTTTAACCGTTTTACTGTAGCACTCAATTTTGGTTTCCTTCCCGGGTATCACCCTTTCCCCAAAGGGGAAAAATCCCCTTTAAAAACCGTTTTTTCCGGTAGCACCCAAGTTTTGTTTCCCTTCCCGGTTGCCATTTTCCAAAGGAAGTAATCCCCTTTTAACCCTGGTTCCCGTGCCCCAAAGTTTGATTCCTTCCCGGTATCACCTTTATTCCAAAGGAAGGTAACCCCTTCCCGTGTTTCCCGGCACCCAAATTTTTTGTTTCCTTTACGGTACCCCTTTAAGTTATTCCAAGGGAAAGGAAAATCACCTTTAACGGTTTTTTCCCGGGTAGCATCCAATTTTTTTCCCTTTCCCATTCCAAAAGGGAAAATCCCCTTTTAAACCGGGTTTTTCCCGGTAGCACTCCAAGTTTTGATTCCTACCGGTTCAGCCTTTACCCAAAGGAAAGGTAATCACCTTTACCGTTTTTACCGTGCACTCCAATTTTTGATTCCTTACCGGTACACCCTTTATTCCAAGGAAGGTAATCACTTAACCGGCTTCCCGGACACCCCAAGTTTTGATTCCTTAAAAATTTTCCAAAGGGAAAGGGAAATCACATTAACCCGTTTTTCCCGGTTAGCACTCCAAGTTTTGTTTCCTTCCCGGTTCACTTACCCGGGAAGGGTAATCCCTTTAACCCGTTTACCGAAACCCCCAAAGTTTTGTTCCTTACCGGTATCACCTTTTTAAAGGAAGGTAATCACCTTTAACCGTGTTTACCGTACACCCCATTTTTTTTCTCCCGGTATCCCCTTATTCCCCAAGTAGGAAATCCCTTTAAGGGGTTTTTCCCGGGTCCCACTCCTTTTTTGATTCCTCCCGGTTCACCTTATCCAAGGAAGGAAATCCCTTAACCTTTTTAACCGGTAGCACCCATTTTTGATTCCTACCAACCCCCGGGAAGGTAAAAACCTTTTCCCTTTTTTGGTACACCCCAAATTTTTTGATTCTTACCGGTACACCCTTTTCCCAAAGGGAAGGGTAAACCCCCTTAAAACCGTGTTTCCCGGTAGCACCCAAGTTTTGATTCCTTACCATTTTCCAAGGAAGAAACCCCCTTAAAAACCGGGTTTACCGGTACCCCCAAATTTTGTTCCTTACCATTTCCAAGGAAGGTAATCACCTTACCGTTTTCCCGGTACACTCCAAGTTTTTTTTCCCTTCCCATTTTCCAAGGAAGGTAATCCCTTTAACCGTGTTTACCGTACACCCCCATTTTGATTTTTAATATCCAAAGGGAAAGGGGAATCCCCTTTTAACCGTTTTTACCGGTAGCCCCCAAGTTTTGATTCCTTACGTATCAGCCTTTTTCCCAAGGGAAAGGTAACACATTTAACCGGGGTTTACCGGTACCCCCCAATTTTTGTTTCCCCTTACCGGTACCCTTTTCCAGGAAAGGGAAACCCCTTTTAACCCGTGTTTCCGGTGCACCCCAAATTTTTTGATTCCTTAAAATTTTTCCCAAAGGAGGAAATCCCCTTTTAAACCGTTTTTCCGGGTAGCACCCAAGTTTTTTATTCCTTAACCATTCCCCGGAAGGTAACCCCTTTAAAAACGGGGTTTCCCCGGTAGCACTCCAAGTTTGATTCCTACCAATTCCAGGAAGGAAATCCCTTTAACCGGTTTGGTAAATTACCCCAAATTTTTGTTTCCCTTACCGACGCCTTATTCCCGGGAAGGTTCACCTTTTATCCTGTTTCCCCGGTAGCACTCCAATTTTTTGTTTCCTTACATATTCCAAGGGGGGGTAATCACCTTTAACCTTTTTACCCGGTAGCACTTCGTTTTGTTTCCTTACCGGTATCCTTATTCCGGGAAAGGTAATCCCCTTTTAAACCGGTTTACCGGGTACACCCAATTTTTTTATTCCTTCCCATATTCCAAGGAAGGTATAAACCTTAACCTGTTTACCGTAGCCCCAATTTTTTATTCCTTACCATACCCAAAGGAAAGGAATCCCCTTTAAAACCGGGTTTTTACCGGTAGCACCCCAAATTTGTTTCCCCTTCCCTATTCCAAGAAGGTATCCCCTTTCCCCGTTTTACCGTAGCACTCAAGTTTTTTTCCCCCGTTCCCTTTTCAAGGAAGGAATCCCCTTTTAACCCGGGTTTTTCCCGGGTACACTCCCAATTTTTTGATTCCTTTACCATATTCCAAGGAGGAAATCACCTTTAAAAACCGTTTTACCGGTACACTCCAAGTTATGTTTCCTTACCGGTATCACCCTTTATTCCAAGAAGGGTATCCCCTTTTAAAACCTGTTTCCCGGGGTACACTCCAAGTTTTGTTTCCTTACCATTTCCAAGGAAGGAAACACCTTTAAAAGTTTTTCCCTTTCCTTTGGAATATGGTAAAAATCAAACTTGATGCTACCGGAAACAGGGTTAAAGGTGATTCCCCCTTTGGAATAAGGCTGATCCCGGAAAGGAAATCAAACTGAGTGTCCCGGGTAAAAGGGTTTAAAAGGTGTTACCCCCTTTGGGAATTGGAAGGAACAAAACTTGGAGTGCCCCGAAAACACTTAAAGGTGATTCCCTTCCCCTTGGATAAGGCTAAACCCGGGAAGGGAAATAAAAACTTGAGGCACGGAAAAACTTTAAAAGGGTGATTACCTTCCTTGGAATTGGAAAGGAATCAAAATTTTGGTGGACCGGAAAAACAGGGGTTAAAGGTGTTTACCTTCCTTGGAATATGGAAGGAAAAAAACTTGGAGTGCTCCCGGGAAACCGTTTAAAGGTGTTCCCTCCTTAAATAGGGTAAGGAAATCAAAATTGGGTGTACGGTAACAGGGGAAAAGGTGATTACCTTCCTTGAAAAAAAGGCGATACCGGAAGGAATAAAAACTTGAAGTGCTCCCGGTAAACAGGGTTAAAAGGGTTTCCCTTCCTTTGGGAATAGGTAAGAATCAACTTGGATTGGGGGTAAACAGGAAAAAGGGATTCCTTTTTTGAAAAAGGCGTCCGGGTAAGAAAAAAACTTGGAGTAAATCCCGGAAAAACCGTTAAAAGGGTGATTACCTTTTTGGGAATATGGTAAGGAATCAAACTTGGAGGGCTACCGGAAAACCCCCTTTTAAAAGGTGTTACCTTCCTTGGAATAGGGTAGAATAAAAAATTGATGTCCCGGAAAACCGGTTAAAGGTATTCCCTTCCTTGGAATATGGAAAGGAAATAAATTTGGGATGCTCCCGGGAAAAACACGGTAAAGGTGATTACCTTCCTTGGTAAGGCTGATCCGGAAGGGAATCAAAACTTGGGTTACCGGTAAACCGGGTTTTAAATTGTTCCCCTTCCCTTGGAATAAGGCTGATACCGGAAAGGGAAAAAAAATTTGGAGTGCTACCGGGTAAACCGGGGTTAAAGGTGTTTTCCCTTTCCTTGGAATATGAAAGAATCAAAACGGGGTGTACCGGTAAACCGGGAAAAGGGTTACCTTCCTGGAATAGGGGTAAGGAATCAAACTTGGAGTGCTCCGGAAACCCCTTTTAAAGGGTTTACCTTCCTTGAATATGAAAGGAACAAAATTTGGGATGCTCCGGTAAACACGGTTTAAAGGTTTCCCTTTCCTTTGGGAAAAGGCGATCCCGGAAAGGGAAATCAAAACTTGGAGTGTAGGGGAAAACCGTTAAAGGGTATTCCCTTTTTTGGAATATGTAAGGAATAAAAATTTGGGAGTGACCGGTAAACCCGGGTTAAATATTCCCTTCTTGGGAATAAGGCGATCCGGTAAAAAATCAAAACTTGAGTGCTCCGGAAACGGGGGTTTAAAGGGGTTTCCCTTTCCCTTGGTAGGCTGATCCCGGTAAGGAATAAAAAACTTGGAGTCCCCGAAACACGGTTAAAGGTGTTTTTACCTTTCCCTTGAATATGGTAAGGATCAAAACATGGAGGTAGGTAAACGGGTTAAGGTGTTCCCTTTCCTTTGGAAAAAGGCTGATACCGGTAAGGAACAAATTGGTGCTCCCAAAAACCCGGGTTAAAAGGTGATTCCCTCCCTTTTGGAAACTGAACCGGAAAGGAATAAAAAATTTGGATGCTACCGGTAAACACGTTAAACGGTGATTCCTTCCTTGGAAAAAGGGTGTCCCGGAAAGGGAATCAAATTTGGGAGTGCTCCCGGGGTAAAAGGGTTAGGTGATTATTTCCAGGGATGGCTGATAGGGAAAGGGAATCAAAATTTGGATGCTCGGTAAACCGGAAAATTGTTTCCTTCCGGAATTTGGGAAAGGAATCAAAACTTGGAGTGCTCCCGGGAAAGCACGGTTAAAGTGATTACCCCTGGAAAAGGCGATACGGTAAGGAATCAAATTTGGAGTGCTACCGGAAAAGGGTTAAGGTGTTTCCCTTTCCCTTTGGAGTAAGGCTGATCCCGGGTAAAAATCAAAATTTGGTGCTACCGGAAACAGGGTTAAAGGTTTATTTCCTTTGGAATAGGGAAAGGAACAATTTGGGAGTCTCCGGGTAAACCGGTTAAAGGGATTACCCCTTTGGGAATAACATTAAGGCTAAACCCGTGGGAATCCAAATTTGGGGTGCTACCGGAAAAACCCGGTAAAGGTGATTACCTTCCTTGGAATAAGGTGATCCGGAAGAATAAAAATTGGAGTGCTACCGGAAAACTTTAAAGGTGTTACCTCGGGAATAGGGCTGATCCCGGGAAAGGAATCAAAAGGGAGTGCCCCCGGAAAAACAGGGTTAAAGGTGATTCCTTCCTTGGAAAAGGCAAACCCGAAAAGGAAATAAAACTTGGGTACCATAAACCGGTTAAAGGTGTTTACCTTCCTTGGAATAGGCTGATCCCGGGTAAGAATAAAAACTTGGAGGCTACGGTAAACCGGTTAAAGGTAAATTCCCTTTCCCTTTTAATAAGGGCTATCCGGGGTAAGGAACCCAAAACTTGGAGTGCTCCCGGAAACACGTTAAGGGGTGATTCCCTTTCCTTAATATGAAAGGGAATAAAAAATTGGGTCTACCGTAAAAACGGTTTAAAAGGGTTTACCTTCCTTGGAATTTTAAAGGGAAATCAAATTTGGAGTCTCCCGGGTAAACACGGTTAAAGGTTTCCTTTCCCTTGGGAAATATGGAAAGAATAAAAATTAAGTCTACCGGAAAACAGGGTTAAAGGTGTTTACCTTCCCTTTGGATAGGGTAATCAAAATTTGGAGTGCTACGGAAAACACGTTTTAAAGGGTTTACCTTCCTTGGAATGGCTGTACCGGAAAGGGTAAAACTTGGGTGCCCCGGTAAACACGGTTTAAAGGTGTTTACCTTCCTTGGAAATGGAAAGGAATAAAAAACGGGGAGTGCTCCCGGTAAACCGGTTAAAGGGTCCCTTTTTGGAAAAAAGGGGAAACCGGTAAGGAATCAAAACTTGGGTGTACCGGAAAACATGGAAAAAGGGGTTACCTTCCGGGAAATAAGGCGGATCCCGGTAAGGAATCAAAATTTGGAGTGTCCCGGAAAACATTTTAAAGGGATTCCCTTCCTTGGGAAATAGGAAAGATAAAAATTGGAGTCCCCGGAAACCGTTAAAGGTGATTCCTTCCTTGGAAATGGAAAGGAAATAAAAACGGAGTTCACCGGTAAACGGTTAAAAGTGTTTTCCCTTTCCCTTTGGATAGTGATAGGGGGAAAGGGAAAAAAAAACTTGGTGCCCCGGGAAAACCGGGTTTAAAGTGATTACCTTCCTGTAATAGGTGGAATAAAAACTTGGAGTGCTCCCGGAAAACGGTTTAAAGGGATTCCCTTTCCCTTGGAAAAAGGTTTATCCGGGGAAGGGAATCAAAATTTGGATTGCTCCCGGTAAAAAGGGTTAATGATTACTTCCTTGGAAAAGGCTGATCCCGGTAAGGAAATAAAAATTTGGGAGTGCTACCGTAAACACGGTTAAAGGTAATTACCTTTCCGGAAAGGGAAAGGAATCAAAATTTGGATGCTCCCGGGTAAAAGGGTTAAAAAGGTGTTTACTTCCTTTGGAATAAGGTGATACCGGAAGGAATCAAACTTGGAGTCTAGGGGAACACGTTAAAGGGATTCCCTTCCTTGAATATGTTAAGGAACCAAAAATTGGAGTGCTACCGTAACACGTTAAAAGGGATTCCCTTTCCCTTTGGAAAGGCTGATACCGGAAAGAACAAAATTGGAGGCTATTTAAACAGGGTTTAAAGGGATTCCCTTTCCTTGGGAAAAAGGCTGATAGGTAAGGAACAAACTTGGGTGCTCCCGAAAAACAGGAAAAAGGATTACCTTCCCTTTGGGAATAGGCTGATCCCGGTAAGGAATCAAAATTGGAGTGCCCGGAAACACTTTTAAAGTATTACCTTCCGGAATAAGGCTGATCCCGGGTAAGGAATAAAAACTTGGGTGCTCCCAGAAAACCGGGGTTAAAGGGTACTTCCTTGGAAAAGGCTGATCCCGGTAGGACAAAATTGGGTGCCCCGGGAAAAACCCGGTAAATGATTCCCTTTCCCCTTGGAAAAGGGCTGTACCGAAAGGAAATCAAAATTTGGGAGTGACGGTAAACAGGGAAAGGGTGATTCCCTTTCCCTTTGGAATATGGTGGGAAATAAACTTGGATGCACCGGTAACACGGTTAAAGGGGTGAACCTTCTTGGGAAAATTGGAAAGGTCAAATTTGGAGTGCCCCGGTAACAGGGTTTTAAAGGGATTCCCTTCCCTTTAAAAATTTTAGGAATCAAACGGGGAGGGCTCCCGGAACACGGGAAGGTTTATTCCTTGAATAGGGTGGGGAACCAAACTTGGGGCCCGGTAACCGTTAAAAGGTGATTACCTTCTTGGAAAAAGGGTGAACCGGTGGAATCAAAATTGGAGTGCTCCCGTAAACAGGGTTTAAAGGTGATTCCCTTTCCCTTTGGAATAATGATACCGGAAAAGGAAAAAATTTGGGGTTCTCCGGTAAACAGGGGTTTAAAGGGCCCTTTTCCTTGGAATAAAGGGTAAGAATAAAAAATTTGGAGTGTCCCGGTAACAGGGTTAAAAGGTGATTCCTTTTTTGAAAAAGGGCGATCCCGTTAGGAACAAACTTGGAGTTCACCAAAACACGGTTAAAAGGGTTCCCTTTCCCTTGGGAATTGGAAAGGAAAATAAAAATTTTTAGGCTACCGGGGAACACGGTTAAAGGGATTCCTTCCTTGGAATAAGCTGATCCAAAGGAATAAAACGGAGTGCTCCCGAAAACACGGTTAAAGGTGATTCCCTTCCTTGGAATAGGGTGGGGAAAAAAAACTTGGGGCTCCGGTAAACCGGGTTAAAGGTTTCCCTTTCCCTTGGAAAGGGTATCCCGAAAAGGGAATCAAAACTTGGAGTGCTCCCGGGGTAAACACTTTTAAAGGGTTTACCTCCTTTGGAAATAAGGCTATCCGGTAAGGAATAAAAAATTTGGGAGTGCTACCGTAACATTAAAGGGATTACCTTCCCTTTGGGATGGCTGATACCGGGTAAGGAATCAAAACTTTGAGGTG
>NW_023643822.1:0-9006 GCF_015228065.2 Penaeus monodon | reverse complement strand
AAAAAACCTTTTAAATTTGTTAAAATTTTTTTTTTTCTGAAAATTTTAAAAAAATTTTAATTTTAATAAAATTTTTAAATTAAAAAAAATTTTTTTAATTTTTTATTAAAAATTTTTTTTCATATTTTTATTTAAAAAATTAAAGTTAAATTTAGTTTATTATTTTTTTTTTTTTTTAAATATATTATTTTATATATATTATATATAAAAATATATATATATTTTATATATATATATATATATATATATTATATATAATATAAATATTAAAATATTTTATATTAATATTAAATATTAAATATATATTATATATATATATTTTTTTTAATATATAAAATAAATAAAATATTAATTTTTTATTTAATAAATAATAATTAATTATTAAAATATATAAATAAATATAATTATATATAATAATATATTAAAATATATAAATAATATTATATTATAATATAAATTATATATATTTTTTTTTTTTATTTGTTTAAATTTTAAATTTGTTTATTAATAAATTAATATAAATTTAATTATAAAAAATCAATATATAAATTATAAAACATTATTTATATATTATATATATATATTATTATATATTATATTTTATATTATATATATATATATATATATTTTAAAAAAATATTAAAAAAATTTAATAATATATATTAATATATAATATATATTATATATATATATATATATATAATTTATATATATGTTGTGTGGTGTGGTGGTGTGTGTGTGTGTGGTGTGGTGGGGGGTTGTTTTTGTGTGTGTTTTGGGTTGTTGGGTAATTTTAAAAAAATTTTTTGGGGGTATTCATAAATAAAAAATATAAAATTGGAACTTTGTAATAAATAAATATATAAATTAAATTTTATATATAAATATAAATATTATAAATATATTAAAACAATAAAATATTATTATATATAATTATATAATATATATATATATATATAATATTATATAATATATAATAATATATATAACAAAAAACTATATATATAATAATTATATATTAATATAATTATATTATAATATATATATATATATTTTTATATTTTAAATATTAATTATTAAAAAATATTTTTTTACAAATGTATAAGTATAAAATAAATATATAATTGTTTTTTTTTTAATGTATAAAAAAAAATGTAAAATTTTATAGATTTTATATATACATATATATTTATTTTTTTAATTTTTTTTTTATATATACATATATAGACATAATATATATTTTTTATGAGATATTATAAATAAATATATAATATATATATATATTATATATATATAAATATATAAATATAAATATATTATATTTTATATATATATATATTTTTTTATAATAATATTTTTTTAAAAAGTTAAATAAAAAAGAATATTATATGTTATATATATATAAATATATATTATAATTAATATATTATATATATATAATTTTATATATATAATTTAAATAAATAATAATATAAAAAAATTTTTAAAAATTTTTTTTTTTTTTTTTTTTTTTTTTTTTTTTTGTTTATGTGTGTGTGCTTTGGTTTGTGTAAATGTTTAAATTTTTATAAATATTATATATATAATTTAATTATTTTAAAAAATTTTAAAAAATTAAATTAATTATTTTTCTATGATATTATATAATAAAATATATTTTATTTTAATAAGATTATATTAAAATATTAATAATTTTTATTTTATAAAATATATATATATATATATATATTATATATAAAAATTTTATATATAATTATATATAGTTATATATATATATATAGATATTATATATTTATATATTATAATATTTTCAAAATAATATTATATTTTATTTTGGGGTGGTGTGGGGGGTGTGTGTTGTGTTTTGTATTGTGTGTAGTGTGTGCTGTTTTTTTTTTTTTTTTTTGTGTGTGTGGTTTGTGTGTTTTGTGTGTGTGTGTGTGTGTTGTGTGTGGTGACTTATATAGGTATAAATATGTAAAGTATAAAAAATAAAATATAAAGTATATATTTTTATATATATTATATATATATATATATATATATATATAAAATTTAATATATAACATATGAAAAAGTATGTACATAGGAAATAGTTTTATTTATAAGATAATATAAATATGTTTTAATAAAAATATTATAATATATTTTATATATATATATATATATAAATATATATATATATATATAATATATATATATATTAATATAAAAATATATATATATATTATATATAATATATTTATTATATATATATAAATTATATATTTTAATTTTATTATTATAATAATATATATATATTATATATATAAAATTTATATATTTTATATAAAATAAAATTATCTTTTATTTTTTTTTTTTAAAATTTTTTTTGTGTGGGTGTTGGGTGTGTGTGGGTGGGGGGGGTTGTGTGTTGTGTGTTGTGGGTGTGTGTGGTGTGTGTGTTGGTGTGTGTGTTGTTGTGTGTTTTTTGTGGGTTTTTTGGGTGGGTGGGGGTGGGGGTGTGTGTGTGGTGTGTGTGTGTGTTTGTGTATGTGTTTGTTTGTGGGGTGTGTGTGTGTGGCGTGTGTGTGTGTGGTGGGTGTGTTTTTATATATTTTTATATTTTTTAAATATATATATATATATTTTATATAATATATTATAATTTATTTTAAAACAAAGTATAAATACAATATATAAATTTTAAATTGTATTAGTGTAATAAATAAAGGTATATAGATGATGTTAATAAAATATCTTCATTTCTTTAAGTCCCGTTTTTTAAACAAGGACTTTGGTGACAAATTTTCCATGATTTTCTTGGGCAATTTTAGAGCGGGGTAGTTTGCCGTTCCCTTTCCCCCCCCGGGTTTTATCGAGTCACCTTCCTCTATTTACCCCGTTCGGGACCGCACTGACTTGGCTGGCTTGCCATCCAGTGGCTAGGTTAAGCAAGCGAGGGAAAAGTTCCTTGCCCAAAGGAACAACTCGCCGGCCGGGACTCGAACCATCGAACTCAGATTGCGGTGGTGACAGTTTAAGTAGATGCTCTAACCAATTCGGCCCACGCAACTTATTTACTGATACTTAGTATACAAGATTCTATATACACATATATGAAAGACATAGTATAGTTTTTTATGTATATATATCTAAAATATATAACATACTATAATATAATATATATATATCAGATAACTATAGATATATATATAGCATAATATATATATCTAACTATATATTATACATATATTTATGTAGTTTATTATATTATAGTATATATATAAAGCATATGGCATATATATAGATAGATATATGTATATATATAATATAGACTATATATATCTATAGATAGATATAGTATATATAGATATTAGTACAAAGTATAAAAAATGCAACATAGATTATTTACCAAGACACCCATATAATATTTATACATTTATATATAAACAGATGTTATATTGTTACACACAAACACACACACACCAAACAGACACACACCTACACACTACACACTTACACACACACACACACACACACACACACACACACTATAAGATGTGGATAATTCTATGTCTGTTTACAGGATGTGGATAAATTCTATTTCTATAACCATCGGGACAACTGTGACTGTTTTCCACCGTGGATCCAAATTGTCCCCAATAAGAACACCCGCTCAGCTGAGGGCGGTGGTCACATGTTTTATATCTGACCTCATTTGACCGGGAAGTCCGTGACAAGCTACCGACGCGGTAGCGGCAGTCCTCGCCTACCTTCCGGGGGAGTTCGTGTCAAGCGACATGGCGGGTTTTTAGGTCAGCTTCCGAACTATCTCCGGCAGCTGCTGTGTCCTCCACGCGGCGCTTTTGACCATGTAGGGGCAAGTGTTTTTTAGCGTCGTTAGTAACGTCTGTGTTCACCCATTTACGTGTGTTTTGCGTCCCTGTCTAGCACTGTACAAAATAGATTACGAATACCTTGATAGCTGGTGGCAGGGTGGCGCTGCGTCCTTCCGGCGCGCAGCAGAACGCAATTCCCGAAGAAAAATCCGCTCGAATGTCCGCTTCAAGTGAAATGGCTAAGAAAAACACGTAAGTACATCGCTTGTGCCCGCTTTCTTATTCTTTTTCACTTCTTCCCCCCCCCCTACATGTGTTCAGCCGTTGGTTTTTGTTGGTCGTTTTAATAGGGGCTAAGGACAGAACAAGCACGGTCTCCAATATTCTTCCACCTCAGATGCTTTCCCGCATTTACTCTCGATTCTTCGCGTATGTGATCAATAAAACATGACTGAGCGTGCGTTAGTTTAAAGGAAAATTAATTATTTCGCTCTTCGTTACGGCTGAGTTAGAGGGTTTCACTGCAACGAATTTAAACGCGTTCGGTGACTGGTATCTTATCACGAAGAATCATTCATTTTATGCATCGGTTCCTAACCCTCGCGCCGGACCTGAACCTTCCCTTTTCTTCTTTTGCCCCCCCCCCCCGTCAGTCACTTTGGATAGAAAAGGTTGACCTTGAACTCACTTTCTCTTCCCGGTCGGTGGCGGCGGGGGTTTGTGGTGGAGGGTCAGATGATCATGTTACATTGCTTTTTGTGGACACGTTCTATCGGCGCCTAGAACGAAGTATGTAACGGAAAAAATTCATTACAATCATTAGTTTGGAATATAGCGTAGGATTTCCCTCATATCCATAGTGCACAGAAATTGCCCGATATTGCCCCGGCGGTTGGCGTTAAACGCATAATAGATCTGCGCTCCGTCCGTTCGAAGAATAGGTTGCATAACCGAAAGTTATTCGTTCGTTCGGCTCCCTCGTTGCTCGGTGTGACCGTGGTTACGTCGTTAATCATGTTGTAGGACTAGGTGTTTAAAGCTAGAATCATTATTCGCTTATTAATCACACCTTTCTCACCATCTTGAAGCTCGGTTGCATGTTGGGTACCCCCCAAGCGTTGTGTGATTCCGTGAATTATATACCTCGGGAGAATTTTGCGAGCGCCCATTACAGCAATACCAGAATGAGAGCAGGAGAATATAGTCCTGGCTCGACGTCCGCCTTCAGTCAATATACGGCATTTGGGTATAGGATCCCCCCGTATTGATTGTTTTATTGAAGCTGCCGTGCAAAGCTAGAACATGTACCTCGGCAGTGCAAGATTTTGACCCTACAGAGAAGATTTGTTTGATAGAAAATTGGCGAATATTTTTCATGGCACCATTCATTCATGCGTACATTCTGTCGCCATATACATTATATTGTGAATTCAATGTGGTAGTTGAAAATAATCTTAAATAGCTAGCAATTGTTTAATTACTTCAGTCTTGTTATAGCGAACGTTAATATTCGTGTTTGTACCATTCTCTGTGTGAGGGTCACTCTCGATTCCCTCTCATTAACGATAGCTGTCACTCACAAAGCATACACACACAATTTCAGCCCCTCAAACACACAAAGGATAAAAGAAAATGACCCTTTTCATTGTCTTAGTCGACGGCGTAAAGACAAGATTTATCCTGTAGCCCGCAATTTTGCTGTCGCTGTCTGTGTACAAGCTACATCTCTTTCTTATCTGTGTGACGACTATGGTTCAAATAGATCTCGCGGATCGCCGATTTCGTCCCTCTATCTAATCTCATATCTATCGCAGCGAGTCATGGTAGTCCAAATAGGTCTATGCGGACGCTACTGACTCGTTCCCTTCTATTTTCTTCTTTACCTTGTACTGAAAATAAAACACAAAATGAAAAAAAAAGAACGAAAATAAGTTAAAAACCAAACATTAAAAACCGTAAATTGTTATGAATAAACCGGCTAGGTGGTAATACCACCCCACTTCGCTGTTGCCTTTCTTTTTTTCTTAATATGGACATTACTGGGATGAGAGGTAAAAGAAGTGTATAGGGAAGTATTTCGGGGAAAGACACTGGAACAGAAGGAGGAATTGAGGAGCATGTTAAAATAAGAAGGACGTAAAGAAGAGCGAAAGTAGGCTAAAAGGACAAGGGATTTTTGTACAGAAAAAGGGTTTGGTTGCCGTGAAGGAAGAAAGGAAATCAAGCGACAAAATATGAAAATTGGGGGCAGACGTTACCGGTAGAACAAAGAAGTGCTGTGACATAGGAGAAGCATGGAGGAGCATAATGCGATACGGTCAACTCAAGGAGATAGTTAGCGCAGGTATAAGACGACACCGACAGATGCCGCCCCTGCCAGACGCCGAGATCCGGACCACGTATAGATCGATGGTAAGGACACAGCGCTTTCCGCCCCTTAGACGGATGGTTGGAAATGTCCGCTGAGCCGCGAGTCCCAGACCACAAGAGATAAATCACGTGAGAGGAGAGGACCTGGACGGAGATTCTGTGAGGACGTGTGGACAGAGGACGCCGCCGAGTAGGCCTGGCCAGGACTAGAGGAGGTCAAGACGAATCTGAAGTCAAGGAGACCTGTGCGAGACTTTCGAGGAATGTGGATAACGAGGACGAGCAGATTACAACCAGGGACAAGGGAGGAACGGGTGCACGAGAGCGAGCACATGATAAGCGAAGGATCATCTAAGGCTTCCACTCTGCGCCGATGATACATTCATCACACCCGTACAGAAGTTTACATCACCACCCTCACTATATACGCACCGCCTAAAATCATCGCAGACGGAATACTATCCTCCCGTTCCTGGTCTCGACGAACAGCGTACGTATCCCCAGCCAAGTTAGGTAAACCTTCTTCTAGAACACCCAGGCGCCTCGAGGCGAGGCTGCGAGTAGGTGCGCCGTTATACACGTCCAGCAATATAACGATCGTGGATTAATTCTACTTCCGTTACAGGCATGTTGGATAATATATTTATTATAACCCACTTGGACCACGGGCGTTTTCCCCGTGGGATCAAAATGTCCCCAAAAAGAACACTCTCCCACTACTCGCGCCCTACCCGCTCATTGCCCCCCTACATCGAGGCGGGATCTTAGGTCTCAATTTTATAATCTGACATACGTTCTGACCACTGCGAGAGTCGTGACCTAGCTACCACCGACTAAGGTCAGCTCCGCCCTCTCTCGTGTGACAAGCTAGACCGTGACCTCCTGCGAGCGCACTATAACAGCTAGTAACGAACATCATGTCGTTCATGTGTTCCTTTAACCGTCGTTCAGGCTTCCCAGTTCGTCCAACTCTCATGTTAAAATAAAGAGTTAATCCCCGCTGCGTTTAAACAAGTATAACTACCCTCTGTTCACCACGTATAAGGATGCATAGCCTGTTCCACCACACACACACAAAATATTATAGATATCTAATTACTATACTATATACATATTTTTTCGATTTTTTTTTTTTGTATATACATACTACTATTACTATATATATATATATATTCATTACATATTATATTCATATATATATATACTATATAGATATATACTATTATATATATATATATACCTTATATATATATTATATATATACTATATCATACATATATATATAATATGATTATATATACATATATATATACTATATATATCTATATATATATTTACTATACTATATATCATACATAAAGCAAACACTACTATATGCTATGTAAATAAATATATGTATCCATTACTATATATAAATTATTCACATATAAGAAATAAACAGTTTTTGCACTACTGCTGTAGTATATATATATACATATAATATAATTATATATATATTACAACCTATATTAATATACATATATATCTATAATATATATTCTCATATGATATATGTATATAAGATACTCGACACATAATATTCATTCTATATATAATACTTCTTATATATATATATACTATCTATATATTAATCTATACTATATTATATATATATACCTAACTATATATATTATATATATATAGTATTATATATATAAATATATGAATGGTATACAAATACATTTATAATCATTCATTAATATATACTATATTATTACTTATATATATATACTCTATATATACATATTATATATAATATATATATAGATATATGATAAGATATAACCATGTACAATATTTTCATAGAGGAAAAGCTCTCTCTCGCTCATTAATATATATATAACTTATACTATAAAATATGTATATAGATATATATATATATATACTATATATATATAATATATATATATATATATATATTATATATATATATATATATACTATATAGATATATATGTAGAATGAATGATGAACAGTATGTACATTAGTGTTATAATATTAGACATGCATACATGTAGATATTTGTGTGTATGTGTAAAATGATAACACAGTCTCTTATTTATAATATATATATAATATATTAATTCTACACTATACTATACTATATAATATATACTATATATATACCATATAGCACATACTTTAAAGAGAAATATATAGACACATATGTGATATGCAATATGTCATGAATATATAAGTGCATGCATATATATAAAAGCATATATTAAAAATATATACATTAAAATGTGCTTGATATAAACAAACAAAAAGGTCTTACCATACTTCCACAATAAATCAGAGATTGTTAATCCAAAGACTGAGTTTGCACAGACAGAGTTATGTCTATGACCAGCCTGGTGGCTTCCCACCAAAAAAAGGTTGTAATACCAATAACGTGAGTCTCTCCATGACAGCTATGCTATATTTGATTAACAACATGTTATTTAGATATCTTTTCTTGAGAATTCATCAATAGTATGGACACCTTAACATCTGTAATTCAGCATAACAAAATTCGTCCATAATCATGCATATATTATAGATTATATATCCATATATAATATCCTGAATCCAGCTATATCAACTATAATATGATAATGGTCCAAAGCTCATATATATAGTCTTCCTTTAAATTGAATACTCATTATCTTTGACAAATTCCAGATCATTGATAACTTCTCTCTCTCTTCTCCATCTATGATAATATAGTATCTCTACTGTTCCCTACTCTCTCTTCTGCTTCAGTCTCTCTCTATCTCTTTTACTTCATTCTACT
>NW_023643821.1:27500-38199 GCF_015228065.2 Penaeus monodon | reverse complement strand
CTTCGGTAAAATTTTTTTTTTTGGGGGTTTGGGGGTTGTATTTAAAACACTGCTTAATCCACGGGAAAAAAACACTCTCAAGTGGCAAACTGTGGGGGTCCCAAAAAATTGACTCGCTGAGTGCAGCACTTGAAAAAAGGAGACTGAAATTTTAGCATACATGAAAAGGGCATGATGTTAGTTACCTGGTCTGACCAGAAACCCCCAATACCTTCTATGTTTCAGCGAACGAACAACCTTCCAATGCAAACAGCATCAGTCAAGAGCTATAGCAAAAGAAAAAAAGAAATTCAAGTTAAAGGAACGGTTAAAAATTTAAATGAATCAGTTTAAAAAGAACTGAATAATACAATTCAAAAAATTTGCTGAACCAACCCCAGCAAAGCGCAGCAGCTAAAAAGGAGGATAATACCGAATCACTCTGGATCACACTTGTCCGGCGGCTCCTGTAGGACTTCACCGGGTTTTTTTGGCCCTGTTTCTGGAACAATCATCTGCTCGGCGTCCCCCTTTAGCGCAAACGCGGACATGGAGGACTGTCTTCAAAATTACCCTTTGGGGGGCCCCCGGGGTACGAGGGAATGGGACGAACCCCCCTCACAGCCCCCCCCCTAAGGGAAGCCGCCTTGCCGCGGTGGGGGGCTTGGGGCCCAATTCTGGTGAGCCGAACCAGAGGGCTCCCCCAAACTGGGGGGGTACCAGTGGGGAGAACAAAAGGGGTTTCCCCTGGTGCATAGGGCCTATGAGGGGGGAGGTGTACCCCCCCCGGTTATTCCATCTTGGCCCAGGGAGAACCTCCCCCGTGTGTTTCCCGTGCGTCATCCCATATTCCCAGGAACGGGATCCCTGGGGGTTGAGCGATGCTCACGCTGCCCCCTGCAGCTACAACCACCTTTTTGGGGTCCTTTATTCGGTTAGACGGGTGGCTTGATAAGGGCCCGGCAAGTAAATCGGCGGTCAAATATGGCGGGGTTAAAGCAGGCACTATTCAGTCGTAGCATGGGCCCCCGCACTGCCCTCATACTTAATAGTGGTGGTTATTTCCTCTTCCCCCTGTGGTTTTTTTGGAGATTTGAACCCCCAACTATCCCTTCCCCTTTTTGGGGACCCCAGGGGGGGGGGGGGGGGGGGGGGTGAAAAATGAAGAATTAAAATTTGTTAGTATAAAATTTACAAAGATTAGCTCTCCCCCTGAGCCCTGCGCAATCCCTCGCCATTCTCTTGGGAAAAAATCACACGTTTTCATCTGGAACCTTTCAGCTTCCAAAAAGGGCAAGAATGGAATCGTAAGGGTTTCCCCGGGCCCCAAACCGGGTAAAAAGGGGGAAAAGGTCCTCCTAAATCCACAAAGGGAGATTTTCCCGGGTAAATTGAAAGCTTTTTATATCGTAAGTACCTGGTATTGAAACCATTAGGGTTTATAAAATAAAGGATTTGACTTTTTTGAGGTTCATCGGAAAATATTGAAGTATGTAAATGTGATCCTCGCATCACCCACACGAAAAGGGTGCTTAGTTGAGGTTTCGTCCCCCGCGGAGTCCCGTCGCTCGATAGGGAACTTTCCCTGGGGCTCAAGTTTCATGCTCTCCTCAAAAAACCCTCAATCAGTGAAAGGGGAATTTGTTTTTTCCCCCGAACCTGATGAGGTATTCTGGGGAAAAAAACTGTTAGGGGAATAGAGAATTTTAATTAGTGGCAAAAAAACTTTTTAGGAAAAATTTGAGGGTTTGGGAGAGTCGACACCAGCTTTCTTCTAACTTTTCCCACATTAGCCTTCCAAAAAATCGGTTAATTAGCATTACCACCTGAAGGTAAAGCCTATGTCCCAAACCCTTGCGGTCTTCACTGCCAAGGGTTATGGGCATGGGCCAACTCTTGCCTTTTTTAAAAAAAAGGGAAAACCAAGAATATGTGAAAAGGGTTGGTACAACAGGTCTAAAGGAGATGAAACTGTCCGGGTCCAATATGCTGTTACACTGCAAAGAACTCATGAAGTTTTCTTAAAAGCAATGAAAAAGGTAAAAGTTTAAAAGGGGAAGTTTTGGGTAATAAGGAGCAAGGAAAAATTATTTTTCCCAGGGGCCAAACGACGTGCCCGTGTGCTTTTTGCTCAGCCAGGTAGTCCTTTGTTTCGGTTTTTAGCCCATCCTCCTTCCCCCCAACCCTTGCCCCCCAATGCTTTTTAAGCACACACTCTCCATTCCTTTAAAACCTCGCCCCAAATTTGCTGACATGCTCTGGTGAGTTTTTTCCCCAAAACGGGTAGGAGTGAGGGTTATTGAGGAGACTTTTTCCCCCCAAATAAGGTTTTTGGAGCCTGGGCAAGGCTCCGGGGCCTCAACGGTGACGCTCCAGCTGCCCCCAATCCCGGGACCCTCTGCTGCAGGCAAAAATGCCCTGAAGAAAAGGGTTTCAGGACCCCCCTTTTGCCCGGGAAAAGGGAACCCTGAACCTGTCCAAAAGACTCCACTGCCAACACCCCAAGGGGCCTCCGCTGCTAGAAGAATGCCCCTGAAGAAAAAGGCTAGGTCCGTCCTTTCCTGGGAAAAAGAATCCTCCCTGTCCAAGGGAAACCTGGGGAAAACTATTTCCACGGTCAAAAAATAGAAAAAAAGTTACTCCCAGGATCCGGGAAAGGGACACCCTAAAGGGGGAGGCAAACCTTGACCACAGGTGTCCCAAACACCTTATGAAGAAATAACTAAAGAACTGGTACCCAAATCCAAGGGAAAACTGTCAGGGAATTCAGGGCAAAATGGGAAAACTGCAACATTATAAGTTTAGGGAACCCAGTTTTGTATCCCTAAAAGGATTATGACGGGGAAAATCGCCCATTTTCCTAAGGGGATTCCCAAAGTTCAAGCCCATTATGGAACCTTTTGAAAATGACCTATGGAGGAGAGCGAAAATGGTACTAAAGATATTCCCTTCCGGGCCATTCACCTGCAGAAGCAGCGGGTGAAGGCTGTGGAATAGGTTGCACGCCCTTACACTGTTATCCATTCCCTTTCCTCTCAAAACTGAACATTTGTTTTGGGAAGATCTATTTGGGGCAGTTCCACCCATTTCTATCTTCGAGTTTTAAATGGCGGCATCACCCTGGGGAGACACTTTGGAAACCCCTGGGGAAGGGCCCTTGGAGCCTTTGTTCAAAAGAGTAGATGGTTTTCTAAACAATGACACTCCCCACTTTCAATTCAAACGGGGAACTTCTCCAATATAAACCTATCAAAGCTCCCCTTTCACAGTTGAATTTCATTTGGCAGGTCGGAAACTTGCAGGGAAGTGACCACTTTCCAATTTTTTTTGGGGGAGGTGAATGGTTTAAAACCCAAATGGAGTGCAAGAGGCACTTGAAAATGGGGACGGGAATCTTTTAGATGAACTGCAGTTTTGCAAGGACTGTGAATGATTTCCAGTGTTTTAAAATGCTTTTAAAATCACCTCACTCACGAATTCACCTTGCGCAAAAGGGCCCTTTCCCGAAAAGTAGCGGCCATTACCGTCAAAACCTCCAGACCAGGGTGGTTGATGGGCCAAAACTTCAAGCAAAAAAAGCTGCATTAAGGCAAATGAACCGCCCCCTTGTAACCCTTTGAAAAAAAAAAAACCCCGAGAAAAGGGGGCTAGACGGACGTCGTGGAGACAGTATCCTTCTTTTAATCTGGGACCCCCACATGGTATGGGACAAGGTGGTAAGATCGCTGGAAGAGCAATCCAGTCACAACCTGCTCTGAAAAAGAGGGCATAATCATCACAGAAAAAAAAAGATGTTGAAAATGAGCTGCTAAACCCTGGCAGAGATCTCCTCTGGAGCATCTTACACTGTCGATTCTCTACTTTTCCGGGGGGGACAAGAAAAACCCCGTTGTTTTTCAGTAGGACGCAGCAGAATTTCCAAAAACTTGCCATTTTTGCGCAAGGAATGGCTCCCCCGGAAATGACGGTATTTTCCCAAAAGATATTTTACTTACCAGAGACTCCCGAAGTTCCTGTTAGACCATTTATAGGATCTATAGAGAGGGGACAGTGCCCTCCACATGGGGAAAGCTATAATCATTCCTGTTCCTAAACTGGCAAAGATGCTTCCGCACCAGGGGAAAATTCGACCAATTTTCCCCCACCGCTGCATCTGCAAGTATGGAGAAAATGGGAACTTCAAGGTTTAATGGCTCTGGGGAAAAAAAAACATGTTGACCCTTACAATAAAGCTTTAGAAAATTAAAATCAATCACAGATGCACTTGTGAGGATGGAAACTCTATATGGGAATTTTCCTTGCACAGCGACGTAATGTAGCAGTCTTCTTTGACCTTGGGAAAAGGTTACAACTACTTGGGAAACATGGCATACTCATAAAACTGTAGACTTGGTTTAAGAGGAGATTACCTAATTTCATACAAAGTTCCTTGCTGACGGAAGTTTTTGTTTGGGGAGGAACAGTTTTTTAACCTGGAGATCGCTGGAAAGGGGGCCCAAAGGGGGTTCTTAAATGTGACCCGTTTGCCATTTTCTATAAAATGACATTTTAAAAGGGTTTTCCAAGTGCTGTCTATGTAATCGATGTGGATGACTTTACACTGTACGCTCAGATTTGCAAGGACGCATGCAGACTGCAAAAAAAACAGGTTGTACAGTGGGCAACATATCTAGGTTCAAATTTTTCCCAGCAAAACCCCTGGGGTGACATTTCCACAACGAGGAAAGTTCCATCCTGCCCCCTATTTAGGGCAAACCCCTGCAAATTTTTCCCAAAAGGTGAGTCTTAGGCTAATTTTTTTACCAAGACTTTCATGGGGCCCCCACACAAACAGTTAAAAATGAAGCTACAAAAACACTTAGTATTTTTCGGGTTCTTTCACATTTTTCTCGGGGTGCAGACCGCACAAAAGCTTCACGGCTTTACCGAGCGCTTATTCGTAGTAAGCTTGACTATGGATGGAAGTATTTTCCTCCAACTCCCCCTGTTCTCCGGGTGTTGGACTCGGTTCTAAGAACTCTCAAATGTACTGGGCTTTCAGGGCTTTACCCTTTGGGGTCCCCTTATGCTGAGAGTGGGGGAACCAAACCCCTTTTTATTACACCGGGAAAACATAACCGATTTACTAACGGCTACAAAAGGGTTCCGGGGGCTCCCCACATCCAGATTGGTTTTCACCCCCTTGAGGATACCTCCTATGGGAGGAAAAGGGAAACTTGTGAAAACTTAATTTTTGTCTCAAAAGTTTTTGGCTGTTTTGGGAAATTCCCAATTCCCCCTTGGGGCTAAAAAGTCGACTGGATTTGGTCGGAATTGGGAAAGGGAGAGATCTGAAGCAGAAAACAGAGAAAGATTTCTTCAGCACATTTTAAGTCCCAAAGGGCAGACCATATATACGATGGTTTTGAAAATTTAAATGGGTGGGTTTTGCAGCAGTGGCGAAGGAAGAGCATCTGGCAGTCTTTTTCTAGCAGCCTCGATTTCATGCAAGTTACATTTTCCATTCTTGCACAGTTAAGAGACTAGAGATCTTATTTAAACATTCATTGTGATATATTGACTCTCGTAGTGCCTTGCAAGCAATCAAATCTTTTAAAACCCCACATCCAATATGAGGGAGGTTCAAGATTGGCTTGCACTGATGTCACCATAAAAAGATAAAATCTGTGTTGGGTGCCGCGCATGTTGGTATCAGTGGGAATGAGCGAGCTGATCAAAGGGGCCCAAAGGAGCTCCGCTCGCCTTGTGATGCCGTTTTCCTCTCCCACACCCGACTTTAAAAACCCCTTCAGGAGTTTTCTTTGCGATAAAAGGAAAGGGAAAAATGGGGGCATTCTCCAGAAAAAAACTGCAAAAGATTAGAAGACCTTGGGAGTTGGGGGCTAATCCCTCCAACCGAAAAATGGGGAAATTGCAAAAACAACCCCGTGGAAAAACACAAACGGAAACCCGGGGGCCTGAGCAAAAATTCTCAACCAAAGACTTAGTACTTTCCCCCATATCACTGAAAATTATTGGGGAGGGTTTTGACATAGAGGGTCTTATTAGTTTTCCTTTGGAGACTAAAAATTTTTTAAAAAAATTTAATTTGCTAATTTTTTGCAATATTTTTTACATTAGAGTATAATATAATTGCTTTGTTTTTAATTTTTTTATTGTTATTTTATAAGATATCTATTGATAGATTTTTAAAATTTTAAAATTTTAAATTTCTATTTTAAAAAGGTATTGCCCCTAAGACCTTAGCGTTTTGACGTGGCAGTGATTTAAATAAACAACATCCCCCTGAAAAGAAAAGAAAACTGGCGGACAAGGCACTTTTAAACCCCCTAAAAGTAATCTTTGCATTAAACCCTTATAAAAGGGAAATGCGAGGTCATAGAACAAAGTAAATACTTGTATTCCCCGTCTTAGCTTCCCATATCATGTTCTCCAAAAAGCATTTAACCAAATCGTGTCGTTGAGGTCGTTTTTGCGAGGAATACCATCTGTGCAGAAATCGAGAGAGTAGGGGGGTAGGGGGTTGCCATGTACATCCACCAAAACCTCCCTTTAGAATTGGCAATTGATTTTACTTTGGAGTTTTTCGCATGCAAAGTATAAATCAATAACAGTACTGTTTCATTTCAGTTACTGTTACCGTTAATAGGGGAATTTGTGTGAGCTTTTTTTCGGGTCCTGCACAAAATAAATAATTTTAGGGGTTTTTTTTGTCATCAAAACATTTTAGGTTCCTTTGGGGGTATGGAGAGGGGATCTGGGCCTTTTGAAAAATGTAGTTTCCCAGCGGGGAAAACGTTAAAACCCCAATTTTAGCTCTATTGACCTACACTGGTTTCTTCAATAGCGCCAAATCCTATGGGCCCCCATTGGGCGAGTTCCCCTGGAAGCGTCACCTTTCCCATTTATTGAATATTCATGCGGCATAGTGAGAACGCATTCAGCACCCAAACTTAACGTAAAAAAAACGACTGGTCGCCTTCAAAAAGAGCGTCAAGCCGGACTTGTTGAGAAACCATTGATGATAAAATAAAAATTATTTAAATTTGTTTTGATGCAGCAGTGCTATCATTCCTAAAACTTCGACAGATAGGTTTAAGCATAGAGTTCATGGTGGACACCAGATGCGCCAGGGCGCTGTTGCCGACGCAATAAGGCCTACAGGCTTTCAAAATTAAACATCACTAATGAGACTTTTGCAATACAAACTAGCAAGAGCTAGGGTCTGTAGGAATAAATAAGACAAGCAAAAAAGAGACTCCTGGCAGAGCTTTGTCTCTACCAAGTAACAGCAAACACCAAATATATCAGAGGTTTTGTCCATATCAATAAATCAATAAGCAAAAAAATCTATCAAAAACTTCAATAAAATCATAAGAAGAGGGTAACAATTTCGATTCGCCTAGAGACATTGATTAATGCACTTGCCAGGCAGTTCTCTCATACAAGCAGCTCAGCTAATTACCAATCCACCTTCCTGACCAAAAGGAAGAGGCTGAGCGACAACCAATCACTTTTCCACAGGAGATGACTTGATTACAATAAAGATCTTACAATGTGATCGAGCTTGTCCGAGCCTAAAGCCTATAAGAGGAACATCCCCAGGCCTCCGATGAGAATTCGATATGAGGATATGAAGCATCTAATCATGATGACATGATTAAGTGCTAGAAGTGGACAATGATATATTTGGAAAAGTCACACTTCCAAACTCATGGCACTTTGCCCCACATATTCCATATTGAACGGAGGGGCGTACCGACTTGCCATCTCCTACCGCCCAATTGCCGTTGACTAAGTTGACTATGCAAGGTCATGAACGAATTGTTAACAGTAGGCTATTGCATTTTGTAAATTCCAGTAATGCTTCAGCAAGGGAGCCAAACTCGCGATCAGCAGTAAAGTGGAACAGTCATATTCAAGAGGCCATTGCAAAAAAGATTTTTGATTTCAGTATTGTTAGATATAGAAAAAAGCGACGACATGACATGGCGATATGGCCTACTCAGAAAACTTTATGCTATTTGGATTCGTGGAAATGCTTGTTTTATTCAAAAATTCATTTCTGACAGAGAAACTTGCTGTTCAAATTATTTTCGACAATGTCCACTTTTCGGACATTTTGTCAGGCAAACGGGTCCACAAGGAAGTGTCTTGTCACCAACATTATTCTATGTATGATCAATGGACATCTTACCAGCTCCTCTCGGAATCTTAAATACTCACTGTTACGCTGATGCTTGTGCCGTTATGGGCATTCCAGCAATAATGCAGAATTCTCAGCAAATCGCATCCAATTGGCACTGGATATGATTAATAATGGAGGCCTCCAGTGCGGTTTTAAGTTTTCCATAGAAAAGAGTCTGGAGTAATTTTTTCACGTAGGAGGAAGCCGAACATCAGGCTAACTTAGACAACCACCCAATAACCTATTCAAAAAATTCTGCTAATTTTAGGTTACATTTGATAGTATGACTAAATTGGAAAGACCACATTGGTCAGTTAAAGGAATTAAATGCAAAAAAGCACTAATTATTTAAAGTGCATGCTGGTAAAAATGGGGAGCTGTAGACAGTCTCTTGCTACTGGTATATAAAGCCCCTGATTAGTTTAAAGTAGATTATGGGTCAATCGGTATGGTTCGGCATCGAGAACAAGTTTGAAAGGTTGGGCATGACTGTGCAGAATGCCTGTTTGCGTGTGGTCTTGGAGCCCTGAGTGCATCGAATCGAGCGTATTGAGTGGAGTCAGGAGAGTACCTCCCCGCCGAGTCAGACGCGGCCAGTTATCCTAAGCTATGCCGCAAAGGGGTCGAGACCCGCGCCACCCTAATCGGGCATAGTGGCATTAGGCCCTTTTGCCACGAGACTCCACGACCTCGTCGAGAGCAAGTCGGTATAGATTTCTCTACCAATCGATACCCTGGTTCAGTCAAAAATACATGGCCATGGGAAACCCCCAATTTTCCATCATGGAACCCGGGTTCCACAGCTAAGGCCATGGCGCGGAGGTGGATGGTACGCCAGAGGTTCAGAGAGATCCTTGTTAAACATCTCCCTCTTTTTTAATATATATACGGAACGACTCCAAGACAGGCGAGTGTGTGTGCGGGTGTATGTTCGACTGAAGGGAACTAACGTTCAGACTGCGAATCATACAGCGATCTTTCTTGCGAACTTTGTTCCATTGATAAAAGCATTGATTTCGCACTATCGACGGACCCACGGAGAATAGTATTTTTTCTGATTTCATTAAGTTCCCTTAAAGCCATTAAATCATTATGAAAACCACCAAAATGAAAATACGGGGTAATATCATAGTAATGCTACATGGTGCCAATTAAATCAATCAAAACTAATATGGGTACCAGGCCACTCTTGGTATCCATGTGCAATGAGCAGGCCGATAAAATTAGCGGGTCAACTTGATGATCTGGACCATAGCATAGGTCGTACAGATCTCAGGTGTTTTGTGATCTTCTAAAGCAAAAAATACATCTCCTGTGGCAAAGAGCGAGTGACCAGCCTCCAACTCACACATAAAATCTAAGCAAAAAGATTGAACTGTGGGAACCGCCCAACAGGAAAAACAGAAGGGAGGAGTGTTGTGGCCAGGCTCAGGGTCACTGCCACCCGAATTGACCCACCGCATTCCTAGAAGAGAAAAAACATTCCCCCCACAGTGTCCCCAAGTGCCACCATCTTACATAAACCACATGATAACGGTATGCCCGAAATATTTTAACCACAGACAGCACTAAAAAAAACTATTTAGGTTAAAAAAATGAAGGAATTACAGTATCAAAATTCTATCAGATAATGAGAAATAAGTACTTAAAGTAATCACTTTGTAAGGGAGACAAATACTTTATGACCTTATCTTAGATGTGATAGAATAACTAGGACCATTGGCCTAATAACTGCCACAGCCGCTGGTTGATAGCCAGAAATCCAAACAAAGAAGAAGAAGGAGATGTGTTATTTTATGTAAACATTAGAATTAATATAATGTTATAAACATTAGGACAGCAAAATAGATAACGTAAAATATTTTCGAAATCAACGAAAAAGGATGAACGTGCGAGACAGGGCAGTACTCGTAACTGCTCATGGTGACTTAGTACAAGTGTAGCCATCTGTGTGTAAAAACAATTAAACAAGTAAACTCACAGTGGGCATGGCATGTACGTACATGCCATGCCCGTCGGCTAATGGTTAACGTACTGAAATGTACAACGCATAGCACCCGAAATGATAATAAATGCTTCATGTGTGAAAAACTAAGAACTGGACACCATGGAGAATGGATTAGACTGTTAAGCAAACAGCGACAAATCCTAGCCAATGAAAACTTCAGAAAATGACGTATATTGTCATTCTGGTAGCCATTCTGTCATTTTGGTTGTCACATTGTCATTATGGTTGCCATATTGTCATGTCATTCTAATTGCCATGTAATTATGGTTGTCATGTAATTATGGTTGTCATATCATTCTGGGTGCCATTTCGTTATTCCGGTTGTCATGTCATCTTTGTTGCCAAATTATTGTCATAATTATGATTGCCATATTGCCATTCTGGTTGCCACATTGTCATTCATGTCATTGTAATTCTGATCGTCATATTTTCTTTTTGGTTGCCATATTGCCATTCTGGTTGTCATGTTGCCATTCAGGTTGCCACATTGTCCTTCTGGTTGTTATATTGTTACTCTGGTTGCC
>NW_023643821.1:15000-20000 GCF_015228065.2 Penaeus monodon | reverse complement strand
TTCTTCTAGTAGGAAAAAATGACACCGCTTTTTATTGGGAAAATAATTTTTTATTATAAAATTATTTTTTTTATAATCTATTTTTTATTAGGAAAATCCCCGTTTTTTAAAAAACCCCTTATCCGCTTTTATTTCACCACCCCTTTTGAGTATTTTCCAAAATTTGCGATTTAAAAACTGCAGTTTTTAACGGGCCCCAACCCCCTTTTAAATGGAAAATGTTTTCCCCCGGGAAACGGAAAACCGGAAACCCTTTTTCTTGATAAAATGTTCCCCTTTTGTTTGGTGATTTTTTTTATTAAACCCCCTTGCGCCTTAGAAAAAAAATGACACCCTTTTTACGGAACAGACTTTTTCTTATTAAACTTATCGTTTTACACTTGAAACGACTATTCGCTTTCAAGTATAAACACATCCGCCTTTTCCATGGTGCTGGCTATGTTTAATAGGTGAAAGTTACAGGTACAGTTGGTTTAGTTAGGTTATAATGTTAGGTTTGGGTTTGGTTAAGTCAGTTTCGTTAGTTTAGATTAGGAATCAATTTCCGTTATGTTACTATTAGGATTGTTAATTAAGAGTTGGAAAGGCTGATTAGTTTAGAGTTACTGTTGACATTGTTTAAAAGTCTAGGTTACTAACTGATATTACGACTTTACTGAGATGGAAACATACATCTTAACTAAACAAACTAACGTACCCTAACCTCTAGACTTGGAACCCACTGACCTAATGTTCAACTGGAAACACTGAACATACCTAATACACTAACTAAACTAATTCCCCTTACGAAACTACTAAACCTAACCCTTATCTAGTACTAAACCTGACTTACCAAACTTAAACTAAACACTAATTACCCTTAAACTAATCTAAACCAATAACATCTAACCTTTCCTAACTGAAACCAAATCCTGCTAATCTAGTACTCGAAACACTAATTCCAAAACTAGACTAAACCTAGAATTACCTTAATCAAACTAACACTACACCTAACTGAACCAACACTGACATTCCGCTTTCTGATTCTGGAAAACACTGACTTCCTTTCTAACTAACACTGACATTCCCTTCTGAACTGGAAACACTGACATTCCCACTCTGAAGTACTGGAACATGAAATTCTGCTTCTTAGTACTGGAAAAAACTGACATTCCGCTTTCTGAGTACTGGAACATACTGACATTCCTGCTTTCTGAGTACTGGAAAAATGACATTCCGCTTTCTGAGTACTGGAAAAACTGACATTTCCGCTTTCTGAGTACTGGAAACACTGACTTCCCCTTTCTGAGTACTGGAAACACTGACATTCCCTTTCTTAAGTACTGGGAACACTGACATTCCTCTTTCTGAGTACTGGAACACTGACATTCCGCTTTCTGAGTACTGGAAACACTGACATTCCGCTTTCTGAGTACTGGAAACACTGGGAATTCGCTTTCTGAGTACTGGAAACACTGACATTACGCTTTCTGAGTACTGGAAACACTGACATTCCGCTTTCTGAGTACTGGAAACACTGACATTCCGCTTTCTGAGTACTGGAAACACTGACATTCCGCTTTCTGAGTACTGGAAACACTGACATTCCCCTTTCTGAGTACTGGAAACACTGACATTCCGCTTTCTGAGTACTGGAAACACTGACATTCCGCTTTCTGAGTACTGGAAACACTGACATTCCGCTTTCTGAGTACTGGAAACACTGACATTCCCCTTTCTATACTGGAAACACTGACATTCCGCTTTCTGATTACTGGAAAAAACTGACATTCCGCTTTCTATACTGGAACACTGACATTCCGCTTTCTGAGTACTGGAAACACACTGACATTCCGCTTTCTGAGTACTGGAAACACTGACATTCTGCTTTCTGAGTACTGGAAACACTGACATTCCCCTTTCTGAGTACTGGAAACAACTGACATTCCGCTTTCTGAGTATGGAACACTGACATTCCTCTTTTGAGTACTGGAAACACTACTTTTTCCCTTTCTTAGTACTGGGAAACACTTGACATTCCCCTTTCTTAGTACGGGAAACACTAACATTCCGCTTTCTGAGTACTGGAAACACTGACATTCCGCTTTCTGAGTACTGGAAACACTGACATTCCGCTTCCTTAGTACTGGAAACACTGATATTCCGCTTTCTTAGTACTGGAAACACTGACATTTCGCTCTCTTTGCACTGGAAACATTGACATTCCGCTTTCTTAGTACTGGAAACACTGACATTCCGCTTTCTTAGTACTGGAAACACTGACATTCCTCTTTGATTTTGCTCAAAACCATATCATCCCACTGTTTACAGTGTTATGCTTGTCATTCGTTTTCCTACATTCGTTTTAGTCTGTCCCCGCTACCGCTGCACCACACAGCACACGTCATATACAAACACACACACACACACACAGAAAGGAAGAGAAAGCGAAAGAGGTAGAGAGAGAGGGAGAGTGAAAGAGTGAGAGAGAGGGAAGGAGAGAAAGAGAGGGAGAAAGGAAGAGAGAGATACAGAGAGAGAGCAAAAGAAAGAGAAAGAGAGAGAGAGACGGACCAACACACACACACACACATGAGCGTGAGAAAGAGTGCTAGAGAGAAAATATATTTATGTGATGCAACAGTATATTCGAGGCTGTACATTGCACGTGGTTTCACTCAGTATCATTTAAGCAAAGTAGGTAAACCTAGCACGGGATGGAAACAGTGGCCAGCGCTCAAACTTTGATGCGAATGACACTGCAGGAGAGAGCACACTGCCGTCCACGATGCCGAGGAAAGCAATCTGTCGACAGCGAAACATGCTGAATTACAACAGGCAAATGCAATGAAACACATACACAGTACAGCATTAGTAGCATATAGAATCGTGTGGTTACCACAGGCTCTTGCCGCGGCGAAAATCATTCACTTTATGGACACATTTCAAAACAATCACTTGCCAGTGTTGCCACTTTAACCTCGCTCATTTCCACGTTAAAGTTACTCTTATCCATAAAGTTTCTGCAAAGGTATCCAAGATTCACTGTCCAATAGCCACAAACCTATTACCACAGTAGAAAAGGATGAAATGAGGCTTGTGTGGAAATGCACGGAGTGTATTGATAGAAATAAAGAAATATCAATTTCGTTGGGGGTAAATCAATAAAAACTTCATTCTTCTCATGTGGTTTTCATGCAGTACATCCAATACCTTGAAGAGAAAGGGGTAACGCAAGCATATGGCGGGAAATATCTAACCAGCACCTGTGTTTTAACTGGATTTTCAGTTCTAATTACGGATGAATAATCATTATCAGCAACAACATTAACGTTTACTGACCAGGGGAAATGGCGTATATATTCCTTCAGAATACATAAACAAGAAGCTTGCGCGTCTTAAATGATGTCAAATCAGAGCAGGCAACACACACCTTTGAACCTTGAAGCGCTCTCTCAACGCAGACCAGTAACTGTCTCTTTTCGCGCATGACTGAAAGAGTCTGAAGTGTCACTAGTGCCTTGGTCACAGGGTACTAGCAGACTGGGAGAGGTATCGTGCAAGCAGTGGCAGGGGAGGGTGAACGCATACAGGAATGACACAAGTACAAGTCCCTCGTACCTCTATTGATTTTGGGAAAACTACCAGAGTGTGCGTGCTTTTTATCGTGTTATTTTATTTTCTGTATCATTTTCTTTCTGCAATACTAATCATTTTCCCATAAATATCAACAAAATATCACATTCCCACATGTGCAATGGACACCTCCATTGAACAAAAAATCGTGTTCAAGGCAGCTTTCTGGATATGGTTCCACATGTTAGACCTATCCACATACCTGTGCATAATTTATTACACAGAGTCAATATTACTTAGTGGCCTTGAGAAGCATAGAAAGTGGAATTTTATAGTATCATCAGGGTAACTGCTAAATGTCAATTATAATATGAGTGTGTGTGTGTGTGTGTGTGTGTGTGTGTGTGTGTGTGTAAAATGATATCAGTAATAATAATAATGATAATAATAATTAGTAGTAGTAGTAGTAGTATCTAATCTAACCTAACCTAACTAAACCTAATCTAATCAAGCCCAATCTAACATTTCCTAACAAAACAAAACTTAACTTAACCCAACGAAAGTTAATCTAACAAACATAACCATAACCAATATAACCTAATGTAGACTAATATAAAATAATATAACTAAGCGTAAACTAGCTTAACCGAACGATACCTAACCAAATTTCTGTTAACCTTCAGTGGCCTAACATATCCTTACCTAACTAATCTTAACCCAACTTATCCTAACATAAATAGCATATTATAACAAACGCCATCTAACCTCCCTAACCTAATCGAAATTACCCTAACATAAATAAACCTAATCTAACCTAACCTAATATAATCGCAAATACATACACATGAATACATGCAGAAACAAATAGACATACACACACATGCAAACACACGTACATAAACACACGTTCACACTCAGACATACACATACAGACTCGCATTAGCATACATACACACAGTTACACATGCACACGTATGCACACACAGGCACATAAATTCACAGAAACATACAGATTCACACACGCATATGCACACAAACACACACAGACACAAGCACAAGCACACGCACACTATACACACATATAAAAGATTCGCACAAATATATAGAATATAGACACACCGACACACACATGCATACACAAGTATGCACGCACATGCGCACACATACATACATACATATGCAAACACGCTAACACACCTGCACACACAAAATGCACATACACAGACACACTCATCCTCACACAGATAAACATACACATACATAAATGTACACATATGCATACTCACATGCACATCACACACACACACACACACACACACACACGCACGCACGCACACACACACACACACATACACATGCACACGCACAAATGAATACACATACACCTGCATACAAAAAACACACATGCCCATGTGTGTCCACCGCTGACATCATTTTAAAAGTAT
>NW_023643821.1:0-10000 GCF_015228065.2 Penaeus monodon | reverse complement strand
CTTTTTCGACTTTCGGGAATTTTTTTCTTTTACCTTTTTTATTATATATGGACACAATTCCTGTTATTATCATCATTATTATTATGATTATCATCATTACTATCGTTAAAACCCTCATCATTATCATCTTTATTGCAATTATTATCAAAATTTTTGCAATTATTATCTTTTATTATTGAAATTATTGCAGTTATGATATTTTTTTTTTTTTTGTAACTATCTAATAACAAACAACAATAATAATGTAATAACAATAATAATAACAATAATCATATTATAATAAAATTTTTTTCCCATTATTCAAATTGATTTCGTTATTAGTAGTTATTATGTTATAATAATTTTTTTGCAATTATACTATAGTAAGAAAAAATAATAATGATAATAATAACAATAAAATATTTAATAATTTTTATAACACATCAATAGTATTATTATACTTATTATTATTATTATTAGTTTTTATTACATTTATAATATTTTTTTTTTTTGGAAATAATAATAATAAAATAATAATAATAATAATAATAATAATAAAAAATAATAATAATAATAAAAAAAATAATAAAAATAATAAAAATAGAATTTAATAAAATAATAATAATAATGTAATAAAAATAATAATAATGATAATATTAATAATATTAAAATCATCAAATGTTTTAATTCTGGAAATTATTATCTTTATTCCCCTAATCTTTGCCAAAATCATCAAAAAAACGAAAAAACGTCATTTTGGGATACTCTAAAAATGCTAATTTCGCTAGATTTTGCCCTTTTTCGATTGGGGGAAATTTTTTTTCTTTTATTTTTTTTTTTTATTTATAGGAAAAAATTTCCCTGTTATTATTCATTATTATCAGATTATCATATTACTATCGTTACCATGATCTTATCATCATAATCTCTTTATCACTCTTACTTTATTGCAATTTTATCATCCTTATTGAAATTTTTATTATTATTATTTGCAATTATTGCAGTTTTAATATTTTTTTTTGTAACTAACTAATAACAAAAAAATAAAAATAGTAATACCAATAAAAATAACAATAATAACGATTTTATAATAATTATTTATACCATTATTCAAATTTAATTTCGTTATTCTGTAGTTATACTGTTATAAAAATTATTTTTGCAATTATCTACTAGTAAGAATATAATAATGATAATAATAAAAAATAATAATATTAATAATTTATTATAACGACTATCAATGTATTATCATACTTATAATTATTATTTTACTGTTATTATAGGTTTATATATATTTTTTGGCAATAATACAATAATAAATAATAATAATATAATAATAAAAATTTAATAATAATAAGATAAATTAATAATATTAATAATCATCAAAATGTTATCAAACTTCTTTTTATTCTCACTTTTATCATCATTATTATCATGATGAATACCATTCTGGTAATTATTATAATAATTATCATTCTGGTAATTATTATCATAATTATTATCAAACCCTAATCATTGCCAAAATCATCAAAGAAATCGAAAAAAACGTCATTTGGAGTATACTCTCAAAAGCTTATATTTCGCTAGATTTTGCCCTTTTTGATTTTTGGGAATTTTTTCTTTTACCTTTTTTAATTATATATGGACACATTCTGTTATCCATATTATCATGATTTTTCATCATTACTATCGTTTACCATCATCAAATCATTATTATCACCCATTATATCATTATTGCAATTATTATCATCATTATTCAATTATTATCATTTTTATTGAAAATTATTGCAGTTATAATTAATATTTTTGTAACTATACAAATTTAACACACAATAATAATAGTAATAAAAATATAATAACAATAATAAGAATAAAAATAATTATTTATACCTTTATTCTAATTAATTTCGTTTTTTCCCTGTAGTTATTACTGTTATAATAATTATTTTTGCAATTATACTACTAGTAGAAAAATAGTAATGATAATAAACAATAATAATTATAAAATAATATTATAACGACTATCAATAGTATTTATACTATTAATTTTTATTATTACTGTTATTATTACAGTTATAATATATTTTTTGGCAATAATAATAATATATAAAAATAATAATAATAATAATATAATTAATTAATAATAATAATAATAAATAATAATAATAATAATAAAATAAAGAAGTTTTAAATATATAATAATAATATAATAATAATAATAATAATAATAATAATAATAATAAAAATAAAAATTTAATAAAAATAATAATGATAATATAATTTAATATTAATATCATCAATGTTATCAAACTTCTCTTATTCTCACTTTTATTCATCATTTTTATCATGATGAATTACCATTCTGGTAATTTTTAAATCAAACTTCTCTTTTTTCTCCTTTTATCATCATTTATTATCATGATGAATTACCATAATTAAAACACTAATCATTCCCAAAATAATCAAAAGAATCGAAAAAACGTCATTTGGAGATACTCTCAAAAGGCTATATTTCGCTAGATTTTGCCGCTTTTCGACTTTTGGAATTTTTTTCTTTTACCTTTTTTTTTTATTATAATAGGGACAAATTTCCTGTTATTATCATCATTATTATCATGATTATCACATTACTATCTTTTACCATGATCATTATCATATAATCTTTCATTATCATCTTTCATTATCATCATTATTGAAAATTATTATCATAATTTTTTCAATTATTATCATTATTATTTTATTATTTGCAAGTTAAATAAAATTTTTTGAAAAACTATACAAATACTCAACGATAATAATATTAATAACTATAATAATAAAAAAATTTTAACGATATTATAATATTATTTATACCATATTTAATAATTCGTTATACTGTAGTTATACTATTATAATAATAATTTTGCAATTTTTCAACTATAAGAATATAATATGTAATAATCAATAATATATTAATAATAATATTTATAACGACTATCAATAGTTATTATTATACTTATTATTATTATATTACTGATTATACATATTAAATTATTTTTTTGGCATAATAATAATAATAAAAATAATAATATAAAAATAATAAAATATAATATAATAATAAGATAATAATAATAATAATGATAATAATAATAATAGAAGTATTAATAATAATAATAAAAATAATAAAATAATATAATAATAATTAATAATAATAATAATAATAATGTAACATTAATAATATTAATAATCATCAAATGTCATCAAAATTCTCTTTATTCTCATTTTATCATCTTTTATTATCATGATGAATAACATTCTGTTAATTATTATCATTATTACCCAAATTTATTGCCAAAATCAATCAAAGAATCGAAAAAAAACATTATTTTGGATATACTCTCAAAAAGCTAATTACGCTAGATTTTGCCGCTTTTTTCGACTTTAGAATTTTTTTCTTTTACCTTTTTTTTTTATATATGGACACAATTCTGTTATCATATTTTTATCATGATTATCATCATTACTTCTTTTACCATCACATAATCATCATTATCATTATCATATCTCATTATTGCAATTATTATCATCATTATTGCAATTATTATCATTATTATTGCATTATTGCAGTTATAATATATTATTTTGTAACTATCCTAATAACAACAACAATAATATAGTAATAACATAATAATAACATAAAAACGATATTAAAATATTATTTATCCCATTATTCAAATTTAAATTTTCGTTTTACTGTAAGTTATTACTGTTATAATAATTATTTTTGAAATTTATACTACTTTTAAAAATAATAGCAATGATAATAATACAATAATAATATTAATAATATATTTAACGACTATCAATAGTATTTTTATACTATTATTATTATATTATTACTGTATTATACAGTTATAATATATTTTTAGGAATAATAATAATAAAAAATTAAAATTTTAAATAATATAATTAAAAAATATATAATAATAATAACAATAATAATAATTAAAATAATAAAAGAAGTATTAATAATAAAATAATAAATAATAAAAATAATAATAATAATAAAATAAAATAATAAATAATAATAAAATTTTTAATAATAATAATTTTGATAATATTAATAATATTAATAATCATCAAATTTATAATCTCTTATTCTCACTTTTATCATCTTTATTATCATGATTAATACCATTCTGGAAATTTATTATCATTATTACCTAATCTTTGCCAAAATATAAAGAAACGAAAAACGTCATTTGGGATATACTCTCAAAAGCTATATTGCAATTTTGCCGCTTTTTTCCCGACTTTTGGGTATTTTTTCTTTTACCTTTTTTTTTTTTTTTAATTATATATGGAACACAATTCCGGGTTATTATCATCATTATTGTCATGATTATCATCTTATTTACTTACCATAAATCATTATCATCATATCATCATTATCACCCACCCTTTTATCATCATTATTGCAATTATTATCATTATTATTGCAATTATTGAGTTATGTTTAAATTTTTGAAACTATACTAAAACAACAACAATAAAATTTGCAATAAAATAATAATAAAAATTTAATAAACGATATTATTCATTATTTAAAACCATTATTTAATAATTTTCGTTATTACGTAGTTATTACGGTTAAAAATCATTATTTTTGCAATTATACAAACTAAAAAGATAAAAAAATATGAAAAATAACAATAATTATTAATAATAATATTATAACGACTATCAATAGTATATTATACTTATTATTAATTTTTATTACTGTTATTATTATATTATAATATATTTTTTGGAATAATATAATAATAATAATAAAAAAAAATAATAATAAATAATAATAGAAGTATTAATAATAGTAATAATAAAAATAATAATAAAAATAATAATAATAATAATAATAATAATAATAATAATAATAATAATAATAATAATAATATAAATTTTATAATATTAATATCATGAAATTTTTATCAAATTCTCTTTATTCTCACTTTTAATCATTATCATCATTATCCTAATCATTGCAAAACATCAAAGAAAAATCAAAAAAAAACGTATTTTGGAGTATACTCTCAAAGGGCTATTTTTCATAATTTTGCCGCTTTTTCGACTTTTAGGATTTTTTCTTTTACCTTTTTTTTTATTATATTTTGACACAATTCCTGTTATTATAATTATATGATGATTAGCATCATAACTATCGTTACATCATCATTATCTTTCATAATCATCATTTTTCATCATCTTATCATCATTATTGCAATTATTATCATCATTATTGCAATTATTATCATTATTATTGCAATTATTGCAGTTATAAATATATTTTTTAACTTACTAATAACAAACAACAATATAAAGTAATACATAATAATAACAATATAACGATATTATAATATTATTTTATACCTTTAAATCAATTATTGCGTTATTACTGTATTATTACTGTTAAAAATCATTATTTTGCAATTATATTTACTAGAAAGAATAATAATAATGGTAAAATAACAATAAATAAATATAATACTAATAATCATAACGACATCAAAGATTATTATATTTTAAATTATATTATTATTTGTTTAATTACATTTATAATATTTTTTTTTTGGAAATATATAATATAATAATAAAAATAAAAAAATAATAAAATAATAATAATAATATAATAATAATAATAATAATAATAATAATATTAATAGTAATAATTTTTAAAAAAAATAATAATTTAATAATGATAATATTAATAATATAATAACTTCAAAAGTTATCAAACTTCTCTTATTCTACTTTTTATATATTTTTATCATGATGAATACCATTCTAATTATTATCATTATTACCCTAATCTTGCAAAAATTATAAAGAAATCGAAAAAAAACTCATTTTGGAGTATACTCTCAAAAGGCTATATTTCGCTAGATTTTCCCGCCTTTCAAACTTTTGGGAATTATTTTTTCCTTTTTTATTAATTATTGGGCAAATTCCTTTATTATCATCATTATTATCATATATGATTAGCATAATTACTATCGTTACCATCATCATTATCATAATCATCATTATCATCATCATTATCATCATTATTGCAATTATTATCATCATTATTGCAATTATTTATCTATTTTTATTGCAATTATTGCTTTTTTAAAAATATATTTTTTAATAACTATACTAAAACAACAACAATAATAATAGTAAAAAAACAATAATACTAAAAATTTAATAAACGATATTTAATAATTATTTTATACCATTATTCTAATTAATATCTTTATTACTGAAAGTTATTACTGTTATAAAAATTTATTTTTGCAATTATACTATAGTAAGAATAAAATAATGATATAATAGCAATAATAATATTAAAAATATTATTATAACGACTATCAATGTATTATTATATTATTATTATTATTTTATTACTGTTGTTATTACAGTCATAATATATTTTTGGCAATAATAATAATAATGATAATAATAATAAAAAATAATAATAATAATAATAATTAATAATAATAATAATAATAAATAAATATGATAATAATAATAAAAATAATAAAATAATAAATAATAATAATAATAATAAAAATAATAATAATATAGAAGTATTAATAATATAATAAATATAATAATAATAATATAATAATAATAATAAAAAAATTTAAAAAAATTTAATTTAATAAATTGTAATATTAATAATTAATTAATAATCATATGTTATCAAACCTCTTTTCTCCTTTATCATCATTATTATCATGTGGAATACCATTTTATTATTTTTTATTACCCTAATCATTGCAAAATCATCAAAGAAATTGAAAAAACGCCCATTTCGATTTATACTCTCAAAAGGTATATTTCACTAGTTTTGCTTTTTTTGACTTTGAATTTTTTTCTTTTACCTTTTTTTATTATATATGGACAAATTCTGTTATCATCATCTTTAAATTATCAGATTATCATCATTACTATCCTTACCACAACATTATCCCATAATCATCATTATCATCATCATTATCATCATTAGTGCAATTTTTTATCATCATTATTTTCAATTATTATCATTATTATTGAAATTTAAATTGCAGTTATAATATATATTTTTGTAACTAATTAATAAACAAAAATAATAATAGAAATAACATAATAATAACAATATAAATATATAATTTTTTATATACCATTATTCTAATTCATTTCGTTATTAATTAGTTATTACTTTATAATAATTATTTTTGAAATTTATACTACTAGTAAGAATAATAATAATGATAATAATAACAATAATAATATTAATAATAATATTATAACGATAATAAATTTAGTATCATTAATATTAAAATATTATTATTACTTTTTTTATTACAGTTATGAATATTTTTGGCAATAATAATAATAATTAAAAATAATTTTAATAAAAATAAAAAAAATATAATAATAATATAATAATAATAATAATAATAAAAATAATAGAAGTATTAATAATAATATAATATAATAATAATAAAAATAATAATAATAATAATAATATAATATAATAATAATAATAATAATAAAAAATGGTAATTAATAATATTATAATCATCAAATGTTATCAAACTTCTCTTGATTCTCCCTTTATCATCATTATTATCATGATGAATTACCATTCTGGTAATTTTTTATCATTATTAAACCTAATCTTTGCAAAATCATCAAAGAAAACGAAAAAAAAACGTCATTTTGGAGTTACTCAAAAGGCGTATATCGCTAAGATTTGCTGCTTTTTCGACTTTGGAATTTTTTTCTTTTACCTTTTTTCATTATATTGGCCCACAATCCTGTTATTATTCATATATTTTCATGTTTATCATCATTACTATCTTTAAAACATCATCATTATCTTTCAATAATCATCATTTTCATCATCATTATATCATATTAAAATTATTATCATCTTTATTGCAATTATTTCTCATTTTTTCAATTATTATCATCATTATTGCAATAATTATCATCATTATTGCAATTATTAAAACCCTTATTCTAATTAATTTTGTTATTAACTGTAGTTATTACTGTTATAATCATTATTTTTGCAATTATAACTACTAGTAAGAATAATAATAATGATAAATAATAACAATTTATATTAATAATATTATTATAATGACTCTGAATAGATATTATACTATTATTATTTATTACTGTTTATACAGATAAATATATTTTTTGCAATAATAATAATAATATAATAATAATGATAATAATTAATAATAATAATAAAAAATAATAATAACAATACATAATAAATAGAAGTTTTAATAATATAATAAATAATAAAAATTTAAAAAAATTAATAATAATAAAAATAATAATTAATTAATTTTAATAATAAAAATTTAAAAATATATATAAAAAATTTCAGCAAGTTTCAAACTTCTCTTTATTCTCACTTTTATCATCATTATTATCATGATGAAATACATTTGGTAATTTTTATCCATAATTACCCTAATCATTGTTTAAAATATCAAAGAAATCGAAAAAAAAACATCATTTTGGAGTATACTTCAAAAGGCTAAAATTTCGCTAGTTTTTGCCGCTTTTCGAACTTTTGGGAATTTTTTTTTTACTTTTTATTATATAGGGACACAATTCCAGTTATTATCATCATCATTATCATGATTAGCATCATTACATCGTTACCATCATTTTATCTTTCATAATCATCATATCATCATATTCATCATTATTCCAATTATTATCATCATTTTTTGAAATTTTTATCATTATTATATCAATTAATTGCAGTTATATAATATATTTTTGAAAACAAATACTAAATAAAAAGCAACAATAATAATAGTAATAACCAATAATAAAAAAATAACATATTATTATAATTATTTATACCATTTTCTAATTAATTCGTATTCTTAGTTATTACTGTTTATAATAATTATTTTGCAATTATACTACTATGGAATAATAATAATGATAATAATAACAATAATAATATTAAAAATAATATTTAACGACTATCATTAGTATTTTATACTTATTATTATTATTATTACTGTTATTATTACAGTTATAAATATTTTTGGCAAATAATAATATAATAATAATAATAAAAAATAATAATAAATAATAAAATAATATAATAATAAAAATAATAAAATAATAGAAAGTATTAATAATAAAAAAATAATAATAATAATAATAATAGAAGTATTAATAATAATAATAATAATAATATTAATAGCAATAATAATAATAATAATAATAATAATAATAATATTAATAATATTAATAATCATCAAATGTTATCAAACTTCTCTTATTTCACTTTATCATCATTATTATCATGATGAAAAACATTCTGAAAATTTATCATCATTAAAACCTAATCATTGCCAAAATCATCAAAGAAATCGAAAAAAGTCTTTTTGGAGTACACGCTTTTTCGACTTTTGGGAATTTTTTTCTTTTACCTTTTTTTATTATTTTATCGACAATTCCTGTTATTTATCTCTTATTCTTTGATATCATCATACTATCGTTACATCATATATTATCATAACTCATTATCATTCTTTCATTTCATCAATATTGCAATTATTATCATCATTATTGCAATTTTATCATTATTATGCATAATTGTAGTTATATATATATTTTGTAAAATATACTAAAACACAGTATTATTTAATAATATTAAATAATAATAATAATAATAATAATAATAATAATAATAATAATAATAATAATAAAAATAATAATAAAATAATAATAATAAAATTAATAATGATGAAAAATAATGATAATAGAAATAAATAATTAATAATCACAAATGTTACCAAATTCTCTTTATTCTCACTTTTATCGTCATTTATTTCTGATTAATAGAATTTGGTAATTTTTACATTATTCCCAAAAATAAAAAAAAGGGAAAAAAAAGTATTTTAGCCTACCCCAAAAAGGGTATTTTTCCTATTTTGGTTTTTGCTTTTATTTTTTTTTTTTTTTTTTATAAAAA
>NW_023643820.1:161993-176533 GCF_015228065.2 Penaeus monodon | reverse complement strand
AGGGTCCCGGGCTGGAAGGAAGGGGGGATGGGGCCCTCCCCCCGCGGGTTCCCCCAGATGATGATGAGAGGATATAAAACATAATATACGAAAAATTAATATAAAATAAAAAAAAATATATAAAATATAATTTATAAATATATTATATACTTACAACAAAATTTAAAATTATATAATATTATGAATAATTAGAAAAATAAATATATAGAAATATTATAATTATATTATATATAATATTCGGGTGTGTGGGGTGTGTGTGTGTATGTGGTGTGTGGGGGGTGGGGGGGGGTGTTTGGATAAATACTGGTGTGGTGTGTGGGTGTGGGGTGTGTGTGGGTGTGGGGGTGTGGTTTTGTGGGGTGTGTGGGGTGTGTGGGTGTGTGTAAAGATAAAATATAATATAATATATAAATATATAAAATAAAATAATATATATATTAAATAATATATAAGAAATTTTAAAGGGGATATATATAATATAATAAAAAATTTTTTTAATAATTATATATACACTTTTTATTTTAATATATATATTATATTATAATTATTATATATATATATATGATATAAAATGTTTATATAAAAATATATATATTTTAACATTTATATATACAATATATATAATAATATATATATATATATATATATATAAAATATAAAATATATATATATATTAAAATATATACGTATTACACACACACACACACACACACACACCACACAACACACACACACACACACACACACACACACACACATACACACACACACACACACACAGATATATATATACCAAACACACCCACACAACACACACACACACAACCACACAACCACACACACACACCACACACACACAGACATATATAATTAAAATACTAATATATATATTATATAATATATAAAATATGTATATATATACAATATAATATACATATATATATAATAAAATATAAAATAAATATATGTATGTATGTATTTATATTATATATATATATATATAAAATATATATAATATGTATATATATATATATATATATATATTATATATAATATATTGTTTATATATCATCATCATCATCATCAATGGGCTAACGCCGACGGGGGCGCAGGGGCCGCATCCACCCTTCGCTTCCAGCCACGAGGATCCCTCGAGGGGGGTTCCAGGCAGGCACACGGCCCATCTCTAATTCCTCGCGAAGGTCTCGTCGAGCTGTCCAAGAAATGATCTCCTAGGTCGTCCCACAGGTCTCCCCCAAACCGGGGTTGTCTCGCAGGGAGAAAACCCTGAGGGCAGGGTCGTCCATAGGGAAGCGAGCTAGGTGGCCATATAGCCTGAGTTGGCGATCCCGGATTATGCAAGTAACAGGTCCCAGGACAGTCTCACGGTGTAACCCCCGGTTGGACACTTTGGTCCTCCCAACTGTACCCCATGATCCGGCGAAGGGACTTGTTACAAAAGGCATCAAGGCGGGGACTCCAAAAACTGGATAACGTCCACTTTTTCGTTTCCCTCGAGCAAACTGGAAGTATCAAGGCCTGAGACACGCAGCTTGGTCCTTCTGCATAGGTACCGACATCTCCAAATGCTCTTTTGACGAGTTATGGCTCCTGTTGCCAGACTAATCTGTTACTGACTTCCTGGTCTGACAACCCAGAGATATGGGGCTATGCTACCAAGGTATGTAAACTTTTTGTAACTTCAACATCCCCGCCGCAAGCATTGATCGACGAACGGGTTCCCATAACAGGCCCCAAAGTCCCGAATCTTGGTCCAGGAGAAACCCCTAGGCCTAGGGCTTCGCCTCATTGCTAAATGCATCAAGAGCCGCCACAAGGACTCCAAAGACTCAGATAGGATGGCAACATCGTCGGCAAAGTCAAGATCTGAGACTTTAATATTGCCTAGTGTTGCTCCACACTGACTTTGGCTAGTAGCTCTGCCTGGTATGCTGAGCAGTGTAATGCCACGGTAGTTGCTACAATCCCAACGATCCCCTTTCCCCCTTTCCCGAGAGGGATGACACGCCCTCAGCAGGTCAGGGGGAATGGTACCAGAATGCCAAATGGCAGACAGGGACTGTATGCAGGCCCCGAAGCCATAGGTTCACCCCCAGCCTTAGCAGTTTTCAGCATGCGATATTTCACATATGCCTGCAACTTTCCACTCTTCAGCTTGGAAATCGCCAGCCAACCTGTGTTAGGGTAGGAGGTTCTCTCGCTTGCATCCACAGCTAACTGTTGGAGGGTCCACTGTTACCAAAACTGTTCAAAATACTCAGCCCAACGTTACACGAACCCCAAACATGATCTGAGATGATCCGTCCATCCCGCTTGTGGACTGCAGTCATCTTTGAGGAAGGGCTCTAGAGTTCAGTTTTCTCAGGGCTTGGTAGGCAGGCGAAGGTCCATTACCAAGAAATGACCTTCGACCTCCCAGCAGGAAAGGATCCTGAATGAACTGTTCCTTGTCCCTTCTCAGCAGGTGTTCTGAAGCCCTACCGCACACCGAATGACGCATGGGACTTGATTCCATTCAGCCGAGCCTGCGGCACGCTCTTAGGGGCATTAATGTCTCCAAGGAGAGGAATTCTGCCTTGTCCTGGCGTACGACAATTGGACTCCTGAGCATGTTTCGAGTGTTTACGCGCTTGAAGGAACTCCCACGAGCAACTGGGTCCGTCAGGTTGCTGGGTTCTGTGAATTAGTCAGAGAACTGCCATGGTGAATCACGGGCAACTCCTTCTCCTAGTATCTGTCCCAAGTGAAAACACCTTAGGGCGGGCAACTGGGGGGCGGGGGATCTTGAAGTGGACCCGCAGGGTAGCCACAAGCAGGCCTATGGTCGGTGCCACAGAATCGGCACTCGGGTAAAACTTTGGAGGATTCCTCCATTCACGTGCTAACAAGAATGTGGGTCGATTTCCTTAGCCACATGGAACCCATACGCGTACCAAGTCCAGCGATGCGGGTTGGAGCGTGGTACCAGGAGCCAGAGATTCTCATTTTCTGGGCCTAGCAAAGTTCACGGAGAAGGAGGCTATTCTTCGCTGCTGGGAATCAGCTCCCGACGCCATGCGGGCGCAGACATCTCGTAGCCAGCTCAGTCACAGCCGGATACCGCATTGAAGTCGGACGATTGGGGGCAATCGTATGCACAGATGCGCCTCTTTACATCAATTTTAATATTACATCGGTAGGAAGCGATACAACAAAAGAGACAATAAGCCAAAAGAATGATTTCAGTCTCAAATGCCATTAATTACGGTTATCAACCGATGTCACACTAGAATAGACGCAGGCTGAAGTCGACTGAGAATGGCCTATGGCTCACCCTGGAGGTGGTGACCATCGCCTCGCGGCCCGACCCGTAAGTAGGTGTAAACCACCCTCACTGATTCGTGCCGCTAACAGGTCCTCTCACTCTGAGAGGGCGCAGGCCACATCAAACTCCCAGTCGCTTCAATGCCACGATGCGAGAGGAAACGCTTCATCCTGCCGCACGGGGACCGGATGTTCCAAGCGCCTACCCGGGGAAAGCACGCTGTGAGATTAAGCCTTGGGTGGTTCATTCCGGCTGCACGCCACCTCTGCCACCCCCGCCGACACAGCTCCAAATAAAGGGGGTGGGCAGGCTGTGGGACGCCGACCTCACCTGTGGGTTCCCGAGGCTTTGCCCTACAAGCTTCATGCGTGGGTTTGGCGCATGACGGGGCGCAAGGCGGAAAGAGTAATCTCGTTTCAATCCTCACCCCGACATTTGCCCTCCCAGCAGGACCCAAGCCCGCCTTACTTGCTGGGTGGGAGGGCAAGCCATCCCTCCCCCCAGGATTTCCAATTATAAAGGATGTTGCAGAGGGTCTTCTGGGGGGGAGGAGGACTGGCAAGGCCCACCTCCCCCGAGCCGCCCCATTACCCCAGGGTGGTTAATATATGTTTATGTGTGTTTGTATGTTTGTATACATGCATACACACACACACACACACACACACACACACACACACACACACACATATATATATCATAATATATATATTATATATATATATATATATAATGTGAGGGTGTGTGGGTGTGTGTTGAGTATATATATATTATATATAATATATCTATATATATATATATATATAATATGTATATATATATATGTATAGTATATGTATATATATACTATAACTATATGTATATAACAGATAAAAATATATCTAACCAAAACTAGCCCAAAACTAACAAGCTATCTGAAGTAAAGGGTAAAACATTCTAGCATAACAATTCTATCATAACTTAACGAAACCAAACCGGAATTTAACTTATCTTATCTAAGGGAAAGTAAAACCGAAACCCATCTTAACTTAACTAACCTAACCAACGTAAAACCCTGATACTATACCCTTAATATAACTAAAACCTAACATAATCCATAATAACCTAATTAGCTCAATCTAATTAACCTAAACGAAACCTAATCCTATATAACACAACATAACGTAACTAAACCTTCTCTAATTTAATTCTAAATTAACTTGAACGAAACCTAACCAACTATCCCTATAAATAACATAATATAACGGCAATAAACATAAATAAACCTAATCTTTTAAAAACCAATCTTAATAAAAACAAACAGGACAAGATAGGTAAACCTATTCTAATCTAATACAACCGAAAGTAAATAAACCTAACCTAGCCTACCCAAAAATCTACCGAACTAAAACTTAATATAACTTAACTAACCTAAAAAAGTATCCTAAACCAACTAAACCTATGACTAAACACAAAATAACATAATATATCCCACCTAAACGTCAATCTAACCTAACTAAGCCAACCTGCATAACTTATATAAAAACTAAACCTAACCTAAACCTAACTGTACCTAACGAAAGTAACCTAACCAGACTAAACCTATTCAAAACTATCCCAAGTAATATAACAAAAACGCAATGAAAATCTACCGTGACTTAACCTAACCAAGATTACCTAGACAGGTAGATACACAAATTAGATCGATGGGCCGGTAAGAAGGCGGATTAGATAACTAAGGTGGGTAGAATACGTAGAGTAAGTAGATAGAGTAGGGAAGGTAGGTAGGATAGCAATTATCTAAACCTGGACATTAAATACAATTATATAATACTGATACCACACAGAAACACATGCACATATTAAATAAGTAAAATAAATAAAATGTATTGTATAGAATATATAATATATATAATATATATATATATATATAATATATAATATATATAATATACATACACTGTACATATACACACATACATATGTATGAATACATATCTACCTATCTATTTATCTACGAATCTATCTATCTATCTACACCTAATAGATATGTATATGTACATATATGTATATATTTTTTCATATACCATGTGGTGTGGTATGTGGTGTGTGTGTGCTCTGATTTTTTTTTCGCCCCGCCCACTCTTCTCATGCTGGCCGCACCCTGGGCGACTCTTTCCCCAGCCACACCTCCCAACGGCAAAAAAACACTAAGCTCCGCCCTCACATAAAGGGCTTCGACCCATGTCATTCCCAAGGAGGAGGTGGAAGTGGGGCTCGAGCGGAAGGAGGGCCCGCATGGAAATCCAAGCGGGTGTTTCTTCTCCCATGGCTGGAATGACGACACTGCTCGAGGGCGCAGCCGGAGACTCGGAAGGAAACAGAAGAGGGAAGAAGCGATTCAACTAGGACGAAGCAATAAGGGAAGAATGAGGACAAAGAAAAAAGGGGAAGGAAAGCGATTTCCAAAAGAAGACGAAGCAATAAGGGAAGGAATGGAGGACAAAGAAAAAAAAAGGGAGGGGAAAACGGAAAAGTGGGAAAAGAAGCGAGTCTAAATAAAAATGGGAACAATAAAGAAAAAATAAGATTAATAATAATAAGAAGAAAATAAAAAGTGAATAAGAAGAAGCAAAAGGAAAGGGAATGAAATATATTATATATATATATATAACATATATATATATTATATATATTCCTTTATATTCTATATTAATTGTATAGAAAAAACAGTACATGAAGACGATTAAAATTACAAAATTAAGAAAAAAGGAAAAAAAAAACTAAGGAAAGTGAAGAATTTTGAGAAGATAAAATAAGATTAAAACATAAACTGGAAGGAAGCGAAAAAATAAATAATCTGAGGAATTGATTGCAAAAATAACTTAGAATAGAAATATATAATGAAGAAGGAAATAAACATTTCTGACGGTGAGTAAAAAAAAGAAATAGATAAAATAAAGGAGAAATTCAGTAACAAAAGATATTGAATAAATGATAGGCTACACTTAGTATCAATAATAGAAAAACATATATTAACTAAATAATAAATACAACACTTTAAATGATTTAAAAATATAAATAAATAATGAATAAATCATGAAAATTGATAAGTGAATTAAATAACAGATACAATAAGAATAATATAATATAAATTACGATATGAATAACAAGACATAAAAATAAAAAAATAATTATACACTTATTCGCTTATCCTTATCCTCTCCTTATTCCGTGGGGATTAAATGAGGGTAATTAGTGCCCGGGCCGGATAATAATAATCTGCTGAATGGAGAAGAATAAGAAATATAACCGTAATGATAAATTAAACAAAGAAATTATTATTAGCGGAAGCAATTGTGTATCATCCATCGTTGTCCAATTAACGTTAATTTTCAGCTGTTGATGGAAATCCAAACGATTCAATTAATAATAAACATAGAATTATCAATTTCAAACTTTGTTCAATTTTAATTGATAGTCATCATTTATAATAATAAAATCGAAAGAATACAATATACAAACAAAATCATTTAATAAAAAACATGACTCTCTAATACAAGATGTATTTCATGCGAGAGTCAAAAGGAAAAATACATCAATATGGAAAAACAGAATGACAGAATGAATACCAGAATGACAATATTGCAACCAAAATAACAATATAACAACCAGAATGAGAATTTGTGGCAGCCTGAATGGAAATATGACAACCAGAATAACAATATGGCAACCAAAATGACAATTATACTACCAGTAAAATAATAGTAATGATAATAATAACAATTTTAATATTAAAAAACAATATTATAACTACTATTATTATCATTATTATACTTATTATTATTATTGTTATTATTAAAAGGGTTATATATATTATATATATTTTTTTTTTTTTTTGTAATACTAATAAGAAAGTAAAATTTAAATAATAATTATGTAATAATAATGATTATAATGATAATAATGATTTTAATAATGATAATAACTAAAACAACAACAACAACAACAATAATAATAATAATAATAATAATAATAATAGTAATAGTAATGATAAAAATAAAAATACTACTTTTACTATTACTACTAACTACTACTACTAATTTATACTAATAATAAATAATCATCAAATGTCACCCAAAATTCTCTTTATTCTCATTTTTATCATCATTAATGTTTTAATACAATTCTGGTAATTACTATCATTATTAGCCTAATAATGCCAAAATCATCAAAGAAATCGAAAAAACGTCATTTTGGGAAGTATACTTTTCAAAAGGCTATATTTCGCTAAGATTTTGCCGCTTTTTTCGACTTTTGGGATTTTTTTTTTACCTTTCTTTTTATATATGGAATACAATTCCTGTTATTACCATCATTATTATCATGATTATCATCATTATAATCGTTATCTCATCATTATCATCATTATCATCATTATATATACTATATATATATATAATATAAAAATATAATATATATTATATATATAAAAATATATATATATTTATCTCTCCTGTCTCTCTCTCTTTCTTTCTCTCTGTCTCTTTTTTTTTTCTCCCCTCTATCTTTCTCTCTACCTCTGCCTCCTGCTCTCTCTGTCTCCCTTTTACTCTTTGTTGTCTTTCCCTCTCTCTCTTCATCTTAGAGATTTCGCTTTCTCCTTTTGACCTCTCTCTCACCCCCTTTTTTCTTCCTCTCTCTCTCCTCTCCCTCTCGTTTTGCTATCCCTTTTCCCCTTTTTTTTTTGTTAGGTTAGGTATATAAGGTAAGTTGGGTTGATTTATTGGGTTGGGTTCAGTTATTTACTTAATTGGTTAAATCAGAGTCATAAGGGTATTTTTAAGTAGAACATTGTGTTATTTTAGGTTAGAATGTTTTTTTATGTTAGGTTATGTTAGTTTACTTTGGTTTAAAACTGGTTAGAAAGTTAGAACTGTAAGGTTTTGGTTTTGGTTAAATCTTTTTATTTTAGGTGGTTGGGTTAGATTTTGATTAAACAGGTGTGGTGGGGTCTAGGTTAGATTTGGTTGTTTTAGTTGGTTTAGTTCTATGTTAATTTTTGGGTTTAGCTTAGTTAATTTGGTTGGTTGGGTTGGGGTCTACATTAGTTTTGGTTAGGTTAGGCTAGGTGGTTAGGTTTGGATGGGTTTTGTTTTTTTGGAAAGGTAGCTTATTTTAGGTTAGGGTTTGTAGTTAGATTAGGAGATAAGGTTTTTTTTATATTTGGGTTAGGTTTTAGGTTTGATTAGGTTGCTTCGGTCTATTTAGATATGGGTTAGCTAGGAAAGGGGTTAGGTTTTTAAATACTTTTAGGTTATTTGGTAACGTAAATTTAAGGGGGTTTTGGGGTTTGGGTTTTAAGAATGGCTTGGTTACTTCAAAATTTTGTTCGGTCAGATTATAACCATAAGGAATTAGGTTAAATTTACATTAGTAGGTTGATTAGGTTTAGGTTGGGTTAGGAAAGATTCGAAAGATCTTTTTGTTTAAAATTTTAATTCAGGCGGGTGGTTGGGGAAATAAGGTTAGGTTTGGGTTATTTTTGGTTGATTTGGGTTTAGATAAGTTTTGGTTGGGTTAGGTAATTTTTTAGTTTGGGGTTGGGTTTTTGGAGTGGTTTTTGGGTTGGAAAGGCCAGGTTTGTTTAATTTTGGGTTTGGGGTTTAGGGTATTTTTAGATTGAATCGTAAAGTTAAAAAAGGTTAGAAATATTATGTTAGAATCGTTTATTTTTTTGTTTAGGTTATGTAGAAGGTTGGATTGGGTTGGTTTAGCTTAGGTTAGAATGGGTTAGGCTGTTTTGGTACTTTAGGTAGACTGTTTTTGGTTTGGGTCGTGAAGATGTTTGAAAGGGTTGAAATATTAATTAGGGCTCAATCGTTAAGTTAGGTTTGGTATAGGTTTTTTTAGGTGGGTTTGATATGGGTTTGTTTAAATGACGCTTAGGGTTTGGATCGTTGGGTTAGGTAAAAAAAGTAAGGTTAAGCTAGGATCATAAGGTCTAACTAGAATTGTTACTTTATGAGCTAAGGTTTAGGTTAGGTTCGGAAAAGTTTGGTTTGGTTACGTATAAAGGAAAAAAATGGACATTTAAAAGTATTCATTTTAGGACCTTTGGAAAATGCATTTGACATTATTTAGGTAAAGGAAACACTAAACTTCTAGCAGTGTTTACTTTTTTAACCTTCGAAAAAATGAACCTTTTATTGAATAGTGAAAAATAATTTTCTTTTCTAATTCACCTAAAAGCACGCAAATTGAAAAGGGGCACGGGAAAATTTTCCCCACAGACGACAAAAAACTGAAAAAAATGAAGAAGAAATAAAAACACGGAGGAAAAAAAAGAAAAGAAAAAAAAGGAGAAACAGAAAAAAAGAAGAAAAAAAAGACAAAGACAAAATAGAAAAAAAAACCAAAAAAAAAACAACACAAAATGAAAAAATAAAAAAAAATGAAACAACCGAAAAGAAAGGGAAAAAACAAAAAAAAAAAAAACAAAACGAAGAAAACAAACAAAAAAAAAAAAATTTTAAAAACCACGCACCACCCCAAGGGGGGAAATGAGGGAATAGGCCCCGGCCGGACAAAACGCGAAGGAGAAAGACAAAACCAAGAAAAAACAAAAAAATTAAGGGAGCAATTTGGGGCACAAGTCCCAAGCGAACAGCGGGACGAAACAAAAAAGATTCAAAAAATAAACAAAGAAACAACAAAATTTTTTAAAGAAGAAAAAAAAAAACCGAAGAAACAAAACAAAAAAACAGAAAAAAAACAGACCCAAACAAAGACAGCGAGAGTAAAGGAAAAAAAAACAAAGGCAAACAGAAACAGAAGAAACCAGAAGACAAAGGGGAACCAGAAAACAAATAACAACCAGAAGAGAAGGGGAGCCGAAGGTAAAGACAAAACCGAAAACAAAGGCAACCAAAATGACAATTATACTACCAGTAAAATAATAGTATTGATAATAATAACAATATTAATATTAATAACAATATTATAACTACTATTATTATCATTATTATACTTTTATTATTATTATTGTTATTATTACAGTTATATTATATATTTTTTTAATACTATAAGTATTAATAATAATGATATAATATAAAATAATAGATAATAATAATAAATAATATAATTAAAATAATAATAATAATTATAAATATTAATAACATATAAATAATGTAATAATAATAATAATAAAATAATACTATACATAATAATAATATAATAATAATAATATAATATAATAATCATCAAAATGTCATAAAATTCTCTTTATTCTCATTTTAATCATCATTATTGTCAATAATACAATATAGGTAATAACTATCATTATTAGCCTAATAATTGCCAAAATCATCAAGAAATCGAAAAAACGTATTTGGAGTATACTCTCAAAAGGCTATATTTCGCTAGATTTTGCCGCATTTTTTCGACTTTTGGTTTTTTTATACATTTTTATTAATATGGATACAATTCCGTATAACCATCATTATTATCATGATTATCATCATTATAATCGTTATCATCATACTCTCATTATCATCATTATATTCATTATATGATATATATTATATATTATATACTTATATATATATATATATATATACTTATATTAATATATATTCATCTCTCTGTCTCTCTCTCTTATCTTTCTCTCTAGTCTCTTTTTTTTCTCTCTCTCATATCTTTCTTAACCTCTACCTCTGCTCTATCTGTCTCATTTACTTTTGTATTCTTCCTCTCTCTCTTCATCTTTAGACTTTCGCTTGCTCCTTTTGACCTCTCTCTCACTCCCTCTCTCTCTCCTCCTCTCTCTCTTCCCTCTCGTTCTTGCTATCCCTATCTGCCTTTTTTTTTGTTAGGTTAGGTACTATAAGGATAAGTTGGGTTGAGTTATTGGGTAGGTAAGTTAGTTACGTTAAATTAGGTTAAATCAGAGTCTAATGGTAGTTTTAGGTTAGAAACATTGTGTAATGTTAGGTTAGAATAGTTTATTTATGTTAGGTTTATGTAGTTTAAAAGCGTTTTTTTTTTGTTTTTTTTTTTTTTAGGTTAAGCTGGTTAGATATGTTAGAAATGTACTGGTTGGTTAGTTAAGAATCGTTTATTTGAGGTTAGGTTAGGTTAGATTTTGATTAAATAGGTGTGGGTAAGTCTAGGTTAGATTTGGTTAGCTTAGTTAGGTTAGTTCTATGTTATATTTGGGTTAGCTTAGTTAGATTTTGGTTAGTTTAGGTTAGGTCTACATTAGATTTAGTTAGGATAGGTTTAGGTTAGGTTAGGTTTTGGATAATTATTAGTATTATTGACAAAAAATATATTATAACTGTAATAATAACAATAATAATGATAATAAGTTTAATAATAATAATAATAATCGTTATAATATTGTTTTATATAATTATTGTTATTATTATCTTATTCTTCTTTTTACTGTAGTATATTGCAAAAATAATTAGTATAACAGTCAGATTAACAGTAATACGATTTTAATTAAAATAATGAAAAATAATTATATAAAAACGTGTTATTATGGTTATTATTATTGTTATTTATATCATTTTGGTGTTGTTAATAGTATAGGTTGTAAAACTATTATTTATAACTCAATAATTGCAATAATAATGATAACATTCCACAATGATGATTAATAATTGGCAATACAATGATGAGAATTATTGATATGATCGATGATAGCGATAATAATGATGATAATCAGATATAATGATGATAATAACAGAATTGTTGTCCCTATATAATCAAAAAGGTGAAAGAACAAAAATCCCAAAGTCGAAAAAGCGGCAAAATCTAGCGAAATATAGCCTTTTTTGAGAGTATACTCCAAATGACGTTTTTTTCCATTCATTTGATGATTTTGGCAATTATTGGGTAATAATGTAATAATTATCCAGAATTCTATTATCTGACAATAATGAATGATAAAAGTGAGAACATAAAAGCGAATTTGGATAACATTTGAGGACTTATTATACTATTACCTTTATTATCATTATTATTATTCAATATGATTATTATTCTCGATCATCATTATTATTATTATTATTATTATTATTATTGGTATTATATTATTATTATTATTATTAGTTATTTATTATGGACTATTATTATTCTTTTAATTATTAGTATTATTGCCAAAATATATATATTATCAACTTGTAATAAATGAAAACCAATAATAATGATGCCTAAATTATAATGAAATAATAATAAATCGCTTATACAATTGATTGTATATTAATATTATTATTGTTATTATTATCATTATTATTTCTTGTTTTACTGATAGTAATAAATTGCAAATATACATTATAACAGTATACTCTCTCTCACTGTATACTCCGTATGTTAATCTATCAATAATTGCTATCCTAAATACATTATTATAAAAAACGTTATTATGTGTATTATTATTAGTTGTGTTAATTTACATCACATTATTGTATAGTTGTTAATGTAACTCTGCGTTAAAACATATATTCTAGTACACTTCAAATAACTTGCAATAATAATGATAATACATTGGCAATAATGATGATAATAATTGCCATAATGATGATAATGATGATGATAAGATGATATGATACTGCATGATGATAACGATAATAATGATGGATAATCATGTATATATAATAATGATAATAACAGGAATTGTGTCATATATAATCAAGAAGGTGAAAGACAAAAAATCGGCCAGTAAGTCAAAAAGCGGCAACATTTTGCGAAATATAGCCTTTTCAGAGTATAATCCAAATGACGTCTTTTTCCTTCATTTGATGATTTTGTCAATTATTGGGGGTAAATAAATGATAATAATTACCAGAATTCTATTATCTGACAATTAATGGATGATAACAGTGAGAATAAAGCGAATTTGGATACATTTGAATGATTATTACTATTATTACTATTGATCCTTATTATTACAATATTATTAATTATTATGATTATTATTATTATTATTATTATTATTAATATTTAAAGTCTTATTAGTATTTATTATTTTATTATATTATTATACTTGTTAAATTATTAGTTGATTGCCAAAAATTTATTATCCACTGTAATAATACACAATAATTAAATGATAATAAGTAGAATAATAATAATAGAAGTCGGTATGATTTGTTATTAATATTATTATTGTTATTATTATCACTTATTTTCTTTTTATGGTAGTATAATTGCAAAAATAATTATTATAAATACTAATTACAGTACTAACTGATGTTATTAAATAATGACATAAATAATTATTATAAAAAACGTTATTATTGTTATTATTTATTGAGGTTATTACTATCATTATTGTAGTTGTCAATAGTATATTGTCAAACTATATATTATACTGCATACATTGCAATATATGATAATAATTTGCAATAATTGATGATCATAATTGCAAATAATGTGATAATGATTGAGATAATGATGATATGATGATGATAACGATAAATAATGATGATATCCTGATAAGTAATGATGATACGACATGAATTGTGTCCATATAGAATAACAAGGTGAAAGAAAAAAAAATCCATAAGTCGAAAAAGCGGCAAAAATACAGCGAAATATACCTCTTTGAGAGTATACTCCAAAATGACGTTTTCTCCATTCCTTTGCTGATTTTGGCAATTATAGGGTACTACCTGATACTATTACCAGATTCCTATTAATCATGGAGAATAATGATGATAAAGTGAGAATAAAGCTAATTTGGATAACATTGATGATTATTAATAATATTACTATTATCATTATTATTATCAATATTATATTTATATATATTATTATTATTATTATTATTATTATTATTATTATTATTATTATTATTCTTATTATTCTTATTATTATTATTTACTTTTTTTAATTAGTATTATTTGCTAAAAAATATATTTACTATCTGTAATAATAACAATAATAATGATAATAAGTATAATAATAATAATAATAATCGTTATAATATGTTATTAATATTATTATTGTTATTATTATCATTATTATTCTTTTTACTGGTAGTATAATTGCAAAAATTAATTATTATAAGACAGTAATAATTACGTAATAACGATGTTAATTAAAATAATGATATAAATAATTATTATAAAAACGTTCTTATTGTTATTTATTATTGTTATTCTATCATTATTGTGGTTTGTTAATAGTATAGTTTGTAAAATATAATTAATAACTGCAATAATTTGCA
>NW_023643820.1:149493-156993 GCF_015228065.2 Penaeus monodon | reverse complement strand
GCGAATTTGGATAACATTTGATGATTATTAATAATATTACTATTATCATTATATTATAATATTATTATTATTATCATTATTGTATTATTATTATTATTATTATATTATATTATTATATTATTATATATTTTATTATATTATTATTATTATTATTACTTTAATTATTAGTATTATACCAAAAAAATATATATAACTGTAATAATAACAATAATATGAAATAATATAATAATAATAATAATATTATAATATTGTATTAATATTATTATTGTTATTATTATCATAATTATTCTTTTTACTGGTAGTATAATTGCAAAAATAATTATTATAACAGTAATAATTACAGTAATAACGATGTTAATTAAAATAATGTATAAATAATTATTATAAAAACGTTATTATTGTTATTATTATTGTTATTACTATCATTATTGTAGTTGTTAATAGTATAGTTGTAAAACTATATATTATAACTGCAATAATTGCAATAATAATGATAATAATTGCAATAATGATGATAATAATTGCAATAATGATGATAATGATGATGATAATGATGATAATGATGATGATAACGATAATAATGATGATAATCATGATAATAATGATGATAATAACAGGAATTGTGTCCATATATAATCAAAAAAGGTGAAAGAAAAAAAATCCCAAAAGTCGAAAAAGCGGCAAAATCTAGCGAAATATAGCCTTTTGAGAGTATACTCCAAAATGACGTTTTTCCCATTCATTTGATGATTTTCGCAATTATTAGGGTAATGATAATAATTACCAGAATTCTATTAATCATAACAATAATGATGATAAAAGTGAGAATGAAGCGAATTTGGATAACATTTGATGATTAATAATATTATTACTATTATCATTATTATTATCAATATTATTATTATTATCATTATTATTATGATTATTATTATTATTATTATTATTATTATTATTACTTTAATTATTATTATTATTGCCAAAAAATATATTATAACTGTAATAATAACAATAATAATGATAATAAGTTTAATAATAATAATAATAATCATTATAATATTGCTATTAATATTATTATTGTTATTATTATCATTATTATTCTTTTTACTGGTAGTATAATTGCAAAAATAATAATTATAACAGTAATAATTACAGTAATAACGATGTTAATTAAAATAATGATATAAATATTTATTATAAAAACGTTATTATTATTATTATTATTGTTATTACTATCATTATTGTAGTTTTTAATAGTATAGTTGTAAAACTATATATTATAACTGGAATAATTGCAATAATGATGATAATAATTGCAATAATGATGATAATGATGATGATAATGATGATAATGATGATAATGATGATGATAACGATAATAATGATGATAATCATGATAATAATGATGATAATAACAGGAATTGTGTCCATATATAATCAAAAAAGGTGAAAGAAAAAAAATCCCAAAAGTCGAAAAAGCGGCAAAATCTAGCGAAATATAGCCTTTTGAGAGTATACTCCAAAATGACGTTTTTTCCATTCATTTGATGATTTTGGCAATTATTAGGGTAATAATGATAATAATTACCAGAATTCTATTAATCATGACAATAATGATGATAAAAGTGAGAATAAAGCGAATTTGGATAACATTTGATGATTATTAATATTATTACTATTATCATTATTATTATCAATATTATTATTATTATCATTATTATTATTATTATTATTATTATTATTATTATTATTATTATTATTATTACTTTAATTATTAGTATTATTGCCAAAAAATATATTATAACTGTAATAATAACAATAATAATGATAATAAGTATAATAATGATACGCCAGTGGGTCTTTGTCTCTGTGCGAAACATGTGTTAACATGAAGGGACCTGGGCAAACATGACGCAGCTGGCTGTGAGCGGGGGAGCGGAGGAACAAGCGAAGAGACTGAGTTGGGTGCTGCTCCTGTGAAGACCTCGTGTGTGCCCTTGTGACCTGATAAACTTGTGTTGCCCTGTTATAAGCTGTATCGTGCCGTGTGACATGCTGGTTTCCCCCCTGTATTGTGCCTAGAGAAAAGTGTACGGGTAAATAACTTGTGTAAATAAAGGAAAGACAGTCATTTTGTGATTATTTCGTGCCCTGCCTCGCCACTTGGCGTTTCCCCTGTGGTGTTCTGGGACGCTGTGGTGCTCGGTGCCTCTTGGAGCTGTTCAGTGTTCACGACCCTGTGAATAGCACGCCGTCTGCCTAGCCTGCCTTGTGTTGGTGGCAGAGAGACGAGGCGGCCGGCGTAACAAATGGTGTCAGGAGTGGGATGTGATATTTGATCAGTGAGAGCGCCATTTACGTCGTCCAAAGATGGCGGCAGCCATGAGGGAGAGGAGGCTATGACTGAGGCAGGCACGAGTGAGGTGAAGCCGAGCCAGATGGACCTGATCACTGCCATGCTGGCCGGTATGAGGGAGGAAATGGCACAAAGGGCAGAAGAGCAGGCACAGAGGGCACACGAGCAGGCGCACCATCTCGTCGAGATGCAGGCAAGGAAGGCAGAGGAACAGTTCTGCCAACTTGTTGAGGTGCTACAGAGCAATCTCGCATCTGTGAAGATGGAAACTGAGCAGTACACCGACAAGGCCTGCAACAGCGTGAAGAGTGAACTGATGGAGGAGGTGCAGACTCTGAAGGGCGAGGAGGAAAGGCGGCGTCACGAGGTAGTAACGTTGCAAGCAGAGAAGGCAGACGAGGTTCTGGCAACAGATGCCAGAGTGTCAGATTTACTGGGGTCTGTGGCAGGAAACCCCCGGGCCTCGCAGCGTCGTGTCGCAGCCAATGGCTGCAGAGGGCTGGGGACCCATCGGAACCGCTCCCTTGGGTATAGGTGGCGGCAAACTCGGACCCGGTCAACCCGCCTCGTTGCCTCCCTCACCCCCTTCCTCCCCCCAGATGTGTTAGTTCACGGCACGCGTTCTCCACCCTGCAGCCCCTCGGCCTCCAGACATTCTGTGAGGCGTAAGCCAGCTGAGTACGATGGGAAGGTGGCCTGGGAAGCATATGTTGCCCAATTTGAAATGCTGGCATCTGCCCAGGGCTGGAGCCAGGAAGAGAAGGCCCTGCAGCTGGTAACAGCGCTAAGGGGCCCCGCGGTGGAAGTGGAAGCATCTGCCGGCATCCCAACAGGCCTCTTACACCAGCGTGGCAGAGGCTTTGAAACGCCGTTTCGGGCACCACCACCAGGCCGAGGTATATCGGGCCCACTTGAAGAAGCGGACTCGTGAGCGTGGCGAGACACTGTCCCAGCTGGCGCAGGATGTGGAGGCGCTGGTAAGGAGGTCGTACCCTGCGGCTGCGGAAGAGATGATCGTGGTCCTGGCCCGTGATTTCTTTGTTGACGCTTTACAGGACCAGCAGCTGCAAATCTACGTCAAGCAGGCACACCCTGAGGACCTGCAGGTGGCGCTGGCGAGGGCCTTGGAGTTCGAGGCCTTCCTGAATGCAACGAGTGGCCTAGGGCCAGCTGCTCAGCCCCGCCGTGACCTCCGGGGCCGGAAGGCTAAAGTGGAGAAAATAGCATTGAAGACGGTGAGCCCGAGAACTTTCCAAGGCTTGTGTTGGGGCTGCGGAGAGGTAGGGCACAGACGTAGTCAGTGTCGGAGGGAGCGGAGAACACGTCCTCTCAACCGGACGGATTCTGATGCCTTCCAGCAGTGCTGCAAGGACTGTGGCAGGTATGGTCACCATCCAGGCGCATGTCCTAAGGCTAAGGAAGTGGTACAGGCGGAAAAGGCTGGAGAAGGGGGCCGAAACCCAGCCGTCCTCGGTTCCCGGGCCCCGACTTGGGTAAGCTGCCGTCGAACCAGCACGATGCAGGTGGAGGGCTCAATAGATGGGAAGCCATGCGGCCTGACAGTGGACACTGGGGCTGAGAAGACCCTAGTGCGGCCTGATATGTTGGCCACTATGCGACTTCCAGATGCACCACAGAGAATGTGTGGTGTCACGGGGCATTGTGTGCAGCTCAAGGGGCCAGTGGAGACTTGTATTGGCGTGTATGTGGCCGATCTGGACGAGCACTGCTTGCTGGGCCTTGACTACCTGACGCAGAGTAAGGCATGCGTCGACCTTGGACGGAAGCTGGTGAGGGTGCATGGTGAAGATGTGCCCTTGCTTCCAGAGGTTGGCTGTGCAGAGGTAGTTATGGCTGAGCGACTGCACCTTGCCCCCAGGACAGAGTCTAGAATCCGGTGTCGACTGTCAAGAATGATGCGTGGAGTAGAGGGCCTCGTGGAGCCCATCCAAAACCTACAGCTGGCTGATGGCGTAGCGGTTGGGCGGAGCCTTGTTGGACCAGGGGAGGGGTTAGTTACAGTGTTGGTAGCTAACTTCTCCGATAAGGCCCAGAAGGTGCCAGCTGGTGCAAAGCTGGGCACTTGTGAGGAAGTGGAACGTCCAGAAGAGTCGTCGGGGAGCAAGGAGTTAGTTGGAGTGGGGCCGTTGCCTGACTTCCTCGAGGACTTGGCGCACCGGCTGTGGCGTTACCATGGGCCAGGAAGCTACTCCTGGGGCCATGGTGAAAAAAAGGATGACGTTAGCCCCAGTAGCGGCGATGAGGACGTGGCAGACGCTGACCGAGATGAGGACCAGCATTTGGACGGTGAGGGCGATGCAGCAAACGTCAATGGTGACCATGAGCCAGGTCTTGGGGCAGGAGATATCCCTCTGGGTGCCACTGCCAATCTACCGCCGCCCACACCTCCTCCAGAGCGACCCCAGCGAGAGCGAAGAAAGCCCCGCTGGATGAAAGATTTTTTTGTTTCTGAGAACTGATTTTATTTAAATTTTCTGTATTTTGTTTCATGTTTAGGTATGTCAGAGCAGACGGGTCGTCTGCTTGATAGGGGGGGATAGTGCTACGCCAGTGGGTCTCTGTCTCTGTGCGAAACATGTGTTAACATGAAGGGAACTGGGCAAACATGACGCAGCTGGCTGTGAGCGGGGGAGCGGAGGAACAAGGGAAGAGACTGAGTTGGGTGCTGCTCCTGTGAAGACCTCGTGTGTGCCCTTGTGACCTGATAAACTTGTGTTGCCCTGTTATAAGCTGTATCGTGCCGTGTGACATGCTGGTTTCCCCCCTGTATTGTGCCTATAGAAAAGTGTACGGGTAAATAACTTGTGTAAATAAAGGAAAGAGTCATTTTGTGATTATTTCGTGCCCTGCCTCGCCACTTGGCGTTTCCCCTATGGTGTTCTGGGACGCTGTGGTGCTCGGTGCCTCTTGGAGCTGTTCAGTGTTCACGACCCTGTGAATAGCACGCCGTCTGCCTAGCCTGCCTTGTGTTGGTGGCAGAGAGACGAGGCGGCCGGCGTAACAATAATAATAATAATAATCGTTATAATATTGTTATTAATATTATTATTGTTATTATTATCATTATTATTCTTTTTACTGGTAGTATAATTGCAAAAATAATTATTATAACAGTAATAATTGCAATAATAATGATAATAATTGCAATAATGATGATAATAATTGCAATAATGATGATAATTATGATGATAATGATTATAATGATGATGATAACGATAATAATGATGATAATCATGATAATAATGATGATAATAACAGGAATTGTGTCCATATGTAATCAAAAAAGGTGAAAGAAAAAAAATCCCAAAAGTCGAAAAAGCGGCAAAATCTAGCGAAATATAGCCTTTTGAGAGTATACTCCAAAATGACGTTTTTTTCCATTCATTTGATGATTTTGGCAATTATTAGGGTAATAATGATAATAATTACCAGAATTCTATTAATCATGACAATAATGATGATAAAAGTGAGAATAAAGTGAATTTGGATAACATTTGATGATTATTAATATTATTACTATTATCATTATTATTATCAATATTATTATTATTATCATTATTATTATTATTATTATTATTATTATTATTATTATTATTATTATTATTACTTTAATTATTAGTATTATTGCCAAAAAATATATTATAACTGTAATAATAACAATAATAATGATATAAGTATAATAATAATAATAATAATCGTTATAATATTGTTATTAATATTATTATTGTTATTATTATCATTATTATTCTTTTTACTGGTAGTATAATTGCAAAAATAATTATTATAACAGTAATAATTACAGTAATAACGATGTTAATTAAAATAATGATATAAATAATTATTATAAAAACGTTATTATTGTTATTATTATTGTTATTACTATCATTATTGTAGTTGTTAATAGTATAGTTGTAAAACTATATATTATAACTGCAATAATTGCAATAATAATGATAATAATTGCAATAATGATGATAATAATTGCAATAATGATGATAATGATGATGATAATGATGATAATGATGATGATAACGATAATAATGATGATAATCATGATAATAATGATGATAATAACAGGAATTGTGTCCATATGTAATCAAAAAAGGTGAAAGAAAAAAAATCCCAAAAGTCGAAAAAGCGGCAAAATCTAGCGAAATATAGCCTTTTGAGAGTATACTCCAAAATGACGTTTTTTCCATTCATTTGATGATTTTGGCAATTATTAGGGTAATAATGATAATAATTACCAGAATTCTATTAATCATGACAATAATGATGATAAAAGTGAGAATAAAGCGAATTTGGATAACATTTGATGATTATTAATATTATTACTATTATCATTATTATTATCAATATTATTATTATTATCATTATTATTATTATTATTATTATTATTATTATTATTATTATTATTATTATTATTATTATTATTATTACTTTAATTATTAGTATTATTGCCAAAAAATATATTATAACTGTAATAATAACAATAATAATGATAATAAGTATAATAATAATAATATAATCGTTATAATATTGTTATTAATATTATTATTATTATTATTATCATTATTATTCTTTTTACTGGTAGTATAATTGCAATAATGATGATAATAATTGCAATAATGATGATAATGATGATGATAATGATGATAATGATGATGATAACGATAATAATGATGATAATCATGATAATAATGATGATAATAACAGGAATTGTGTCCATATATAATCAAAAAAGGTGAAAGAAAAAAAATCCCAAAAAGTCGAAAAAGCGGCAAAATCTAGCGAAATATAGCCTTTTGAGAGTATACTCCAAAATGACGTTTTTTCCATTCATTTGATGATTTTGGCAATTATTAGGGTAATAATGATAACAATTACCAGAATTATATTAATCATGACAATAATGATGATAAAAGTGAGAATAAAGCGAATTTGGATAACATTTGATGATTATTAATATTATTACTATTATCATTATTATTATCAATGTTATTATTATTATCATTATTATTATTATTATTATTATTATTATTATTATTATTATTATTATTATTATCATTATTATTATTATTATTACTTTAATTATTAGTATTATTGCCAAAAAAATATATTATAAC
>NW_023643820.1:114140-149393 GCF_015228065.2 Penaeus monodon | reverse complement strand
ATAAAAAAAAGATTTTTTGTTTAATTTTTTTAAAAAAAAAAAAAAGATTTTTGTAATAAATTAATTTTTTTTTTAATAAAAATTTATCCAAATTCGCTTATTCTCACTTTTATCATCATTATTGTCATGATTAATGAATTTTTGGAAAATTATTATCATTATTCCCCTAAAAAATTGCCAAAATCATCAAATGAATGAAAAAAAAACGTCATTTTGGAGTAATAACTCTCAAAAGGCTATATTTGCTAGATTTTGCCGGTTTTTCGATTTTTGTGATTATTTTTCTTTCACCTTTTTGAATTAATATGGACACAATTCCTGTTTATCATCATTATTATCATGATTACATCATTATTATCGTTTATCATCATCTTTATCATCATTATCTCATCATTATCATCATTATTCCCCAATATTATCATCATTATTCCCAATATTATCATATTATTGCAATTTATTGCAGTTATAATATTAGTTTTACAACTATACTAATAACAACTACAATAATGATAGTAATAACAATTAATAAAAACTAATAACGTTTTTTATAATAATTATTTATATCATTATTTTAATTAACATCGTTATTACTGTAATTTTACGTTATAAAAATTTATTTTTGCAATTATACTACCAGTAAAAAAATAATAATGATAATAATAACAATAATAAAAATTTAATAACAATATTTTATAACGATTAGTATTATTTTTATTATACTTATTATCATTATTATTGTTATTATTACAGTTATTTTATATTTTTTGGCTATTTTACTAATAATTAAAATAATAAAATAATAATAATAATAATAAAAATATAAATAAAAATAATAAAAAAATAATAATAATAAAATAATAATAATAATATATAATAATAAATAATGATAATAATAATAATATTGATAAAAATAATGATAATAGTAATAACATTAATAATCATCAAATGTTATCCAAATTCGCTTTATTCTCAACTTTTTCATCATTATTGTCATGATTAATAGAATTCTGGTAATTATTATCATTATTACCCTAATAATTGCCAAAATCATCAAATGAATGGAAAAAACTCATTTTGGAGTATTACTCTCAAAAGGCTAATATTTCGCTAGATTTTGGCCGGTTTTTGATTTGGGTTATTTTTTTTTTTTCACCTTTTTGATTATATATGGACACAATTCCTGTTATTATCATCATTATTATCATGATTATCATCATTATTATCGTTATCATCATCATTATCATCATTATCCATCATCATTATCATCATTATTGCAATTATTATCTTCATTATTAATTTATATATATTATTAATTATTTTATAATATATTTTTAAATTATAATAACAATTAAATAATGATGTAATAAATAATAAACAAATAATCGGTTTTAATTTATTTTATCATTTTTAAATTTTCATGATTAAAATTATTATTTTAATTTTTTTTTCAATTATTACCCTAAAAAATTGAAAATATAATGAAAAAAAAAAAAAAAAACGTCCATTTTTATTATTAAAGGGTATATTTTGCTTAATTTTTCGTTTTTTTTATTTTTTGGAATTTTTTCTTTAATTTTTGAATTAAATATGAAACAATTTTTAATTTATAATTTTTAATAATAATAATAAAATAATTAATATTATTTAATAATCATATATATAAAATTTATTTTATAATAATATTTTTGAATTATTAATTCATAAATTGCAATTTTTTTCCCCTTTTTTTTCCATTTTTGGGCATTAAAATTAGTTTTAACATTATACTAAAACCAAAACTCAAATAATGGAAAAAAAAACCATTATAACAAAAAAGTTTTTTATAATTTTTTTTCATTTTTTTAAATTCACCTTTTATTGGACAAATTCTGTTATAAAATTTATTTTTTAAATTATAATCATTAAAAAATTTATATAATTACAATTAATAATTTTAAATAACATTTTATACTTTTATTAATTTTTAAATATTATATTATTATCATTATTATTGTTTATAATACATATAAATTTTTTCAATAATATAATTAATAAAATAATAAAATAACAAATAATAATTTTTTAAAAATAATAATTATATATAAAATTTAAAATTAATATAAAAATAATTATTTAAATTTAAATTGAAAATAATTTATTTTTGAATATTAATAATAATGATAATATAATAATATTAATAATAACAAAATTATAAAACGCTTTTTATAACTTTTCATATTTATTGTTATATTAATATAATTTTGAATTTATAAAATTTCCCTAAAAATTTAAAATATTTAAATTAATGGAAAAAAAAAAAAAAAAAAAAAAAATCATTTTGGGAATATTAAAATAATATTGATAAGATTTTCCGTTTTTTTCTAATTTTATTTTTTCTTCACTTTTTGATATATAGGGGACAAAAAAATCTGGTATTATACATATTACCATATTCATCAATATTAATTATAATCATTATATATATCTAAAAATATTTCATATATTGCTTATTTCTTTCTTATTGAATTTTTTTATTTTATGCCAATTTAAATTGCTTTATTAATATATTTTAAAATTTTTAAATAAATTCAATAATATAAAATTTAACCAATATAAAACAAATAATAAAAAACGTTTTTTATTATATTAAAACATTATTTTTAATAACCCTTTTTCGTTTGGGATTATTTCTTTTATTTTTTGAATTATAAAAAAATTGTTAATTGATATTTTAAACAATATAATATATACATATTATAACATTATTTTTTATATTATTTAAATTTATTATCAATTATTTAATTTTAATTATTAAAAGTTTATAATAATTTTTTCAATAAAATAAATAAAAATAATAATATAATAATATAATAAATAAAAATTTAATAATAATTATAAAATTAAAAATTTAAATTTTTATTAATATATTAATAATAATTATTTTAATAAATACTAATAAAAGAATAATTTTGATAATAAAAAATAATAATATAAAAAATTTTAAAAATTGATTATAAATTTATCCAAATTTTGTTTATTTCATTTAATTATTTTTTATTTCAATATTAAATAAAAATTTGGTAATATATAATTATAATAATAAAATAAAAAATAAAATAATAAAAAAAATATTTAAAGGATTAAATATTTAAAAGGTATATTTTAAATTTTCCCGTTTTTCATTGGGGTTTTTTTCTTTCACTTTTTTGATTAATATGGAATTCCTTTTAATTATCAATCATTATATCAATGAATAAAAAACGTCATTTATATATCTAAACCTTTTCCAATTTTCTTTTCATTTTGATTATTTTCTTTTCCCATTATTGAATTTTTACAATTTTATTCAATTTTTGCTTCAATATTATAGGTTTTATAAAATATACTTATAACAACAAAATTTATATAGTTAAATAAAATCAAAATAAAATTTATTACTTTTATAAAAATTATTTATATATTTTTTTAAATAACATCTAATTACTAATTTAATATTTTAATAAAAAATTTAAAAATAAAATTTTATAAATAAAATTTATATTATTTTAATAAACTAAATTTAAATTTTAACAATATTATACAATTTATTTTTTAATTATATTATATTATAAATAATTGTTATATTCCCAATTTATAATAATTTTTGAATAATTATTATTTAATTTTAATAATTATTAAAATTACATATAATATAATTTAATAATAAATATAAAAAATAATAATAATATATATTAATAATAATAATAATAATGATAATAATAATAATTTTGGGATAATAATAATGATAATAGTAATAATATTAATATCATCAAATGTTATCCAAATTCGCTTTATTCTCACTTTTTCATCATATTGTCATGATTAATAGAATTCTGGTACCTATTATCATTATTACCTAATAATTCGCCAAAAACATCAAATGAATGAAAAACGTCATTTTGAGTATACTCTCAAAACGCTATATTTCGCTAGATTTGCGTTTTTTCGACTTTTTGGGATTATTTTTCTTTTCACCTTTTTTGATTATATATGGACCACAATTCCTGTTATTATCATCATTATTTCATGATTATCAATATTATTCTCGTTACATCATCATTATCATCATTATCATATCATTATCATCATTATTGCCAATTCATTATCATCATTATGCAATTATTATCATAATTATTGCAATAATTGCAGTTATAATATATAGTTTTCCAAGTATATCATAACAAACTACAATAAATGATAGTAATACAATAATAATAACAATAATAACGTTTTATATAATTATTTATATCATTATTTTAATTAACATCGTTTATTACTGTAATTATTACTGTTATAATAAGTATTTTTGCAATTATTACTACCAGTAAAAAGAATAATAATGATAATAATACATAAACAATAATAATAAATAATAACAATATTATAACGATTAGTATTATATTATTATCCTTATATAATTATTATTGTTATTATACAGTTAGAATATATTTTTTTGCACACATACTACTAATTAAAGTAATAATAATAATAAGATAATAATAATAAATTTTAATAATAAAAATAATAATAATAACAATATAATATAACAATAATAATAATTATTATTATTATTATTATTATTATTGCAATTATACTACCAGTAAAAAGAATAATAATGAATAATATAACAATAATAATAAGAATAACAATATTATAACGATTATTATTATTATTATTTACTTATTATCATTATTATTGTTATTATTGCAGTTATAATTCATATATTTTTTGGTAATAATACTAATAATTAAAAGTAATAATACTAATAATGATGATAATAAATGATAATAAAAATACTAATAATAATAATAATAATAATAATAATAATGTATAATAATATATGATAATAATAATGATTAATAGTAATAATATTAATAATTAAGCAAATGTTATCCAATTCGCTTTTATCTCACTTTATCATCATTTATTGTCAGATTAATAGAATTCTTGGTAATTATAATCATTATTACCTAATAATTGCCAAAATCATTCAAATGATGGAAAAAACGTCATTTTGGAGTATACTCTCAAAAGCTATTTATTTCGCTAGATTTTGCCGGTTTTCGATTTTTGGGATTTTTTTTTTCTTTCACCTTTTTTGATTTATTGGACACAAATTCCTGATTATTATCATCATATTATCATGATTATCATCATTATTATCGTTATCATCATCATTATCATCATTATCATTCATCATATCATCATGATTGCAATTTTATCATTCATATTGCAATTTATTATTCATTATTATTGCAATTATTGCAGTTATAATATATAGTTTACAAACTATACTAAATAACAAACTACAATAATGATAGTAATAACAAATAATAATAACAATAATAACGTTTTTATCATAATTCTTTATATCATTATTTAAATTAAACATCGTTTATTACTGTAATTATTATGTTATAAGTATATTTTTGCAATTATATACCAGTAAAAAGAAATAATAATGATAATAATAACCAATAATAATAATAATAACAATATTATAACGATAGTACTATTATATTATATTATTATCATTATTATTGTTATTATTACAGTTATAATATATTTTATTTGGCAATAATACTAATAAGTAAAGTAATAATAATAATAATGATAATAATAATATAATAATAAATAATAATTAATAATAACAATAAGAATAATAATAACAATATTATAACGATTAGTATTATTATATTATACTTATTATCATTATTATTGTTAATTATACAGTTATACTATATTTTGCCAATAATACTAATAATTAAAGTAATAATAATAATAATAATAATAATAATAATAATAATAATAATAATAATAATAATAATAATAAAAAAAAATAATAATAATGATAATAATAATAATATTGATAATAATAATGATAATAGTAATAATATTAATAATCATCAAATGTTATCCAAATTTTCGCTTTAGTCTCACTTTTATCATCATTATTGTCATGATTAATAGAATTCTGGTAATTATTATCAATATTACCCTAATAATGCAAAATCATCAAATGAATGCAAAAAAACGTCATTTTGGGAGAGTATACTCTCAAAAGGCTATATTCGCTAGATTTTGCGGTTTTTTGACTTTTAGGGACTTTGTTCTTCAGCTTTGTTTTTTTGATTTTTATATATGGACACAATTCCTTTATTATCATAATTATATCATGATTATCATCATTATTCTCGTTATCACATTATCATAATGATCATCATCATTATTGCACTTATTTCATCATTATTGCAATATTATCATATTATTGCAAATATTTTCCAGTTATAATATATAGTTGTACAACTTACGAATAACAACTACAAGAATGATAGAATACAAAAATAATACAATATAACTTTTTTTATAATAATTATTTATATCAGTATTTAATTAACATCGTTATTGCTGTAATTATTACTGTTATAATAATTATTTTTTTTGCAAATTATACTACCAGTAAAAAGAAGAGTAATGATAATAATAACAATAATAATAATAATAAAATATCTAAAACGATTAGTATTATTATTATCTATACTTATTCTCTTATGTAGGTTATTATACAGTTATAATATATTTTTGGTTAATAATACTAATAATTAAAGTAATAATAATACAATGATAATAATTAATAAATAATAATAATATAATAATAATAAAATAATAAAATTAATAATAAATAATAGTAATAATATTAATACTCATTCAAATGTTATCCAAATTCGCTTTATTCTCCACTTTTATCATCATATTGTCATGATTAATAAATTTGGTAATTATTATCATTATTACCTAATAATTGCAAAATCATGAAATGAATGGAAAAAAACGTCATTTTGAGTATTACTCTCAAAAGGCTATATTTCGCTAGATTTTGCGGTTTTCGACTTTTGGGATATTTTCTTTCACCTTTTTTGATTTTATATCATGGACCAATTCCTGTTATTATATCTTTATTATCATGTTATCATCCATTATTATCCGTTATCATCATCATATCATCATTATCATCATCATTATCTTCATTATTGCAATTTATTATCATCATTATTGCAATTATATCATTAATTATTGCAATATTGCAGTTATAATATATGTTTTACAACTATATAATAACAACTAAAATAATGATAGTAATAACAATAATAAACAATAATAACGTTTTTATAATAATTCTTTTATATCATTATTTTAATTAACTCGTGATTACTGTAATATTACTGTTATAATAATATTTTGCAATTATACTACCAGTAAAAAGAATAATAATGATAATATAACAATAATAATAATAAGAACAATATTTATAAACGATTAGTATTATTATTATTATACTTATTATCCTTATATGTTCTTATTACAGTAAAATATATTTTGGCAATACGACTAATAATTTAAAGTAATAATTAATAATAATGATAATAAATAATAAATAATAATAATAATACAATAATAATAATAATAATAATAATAATAATAATAATAATAATAATAATAATAATAATGATCATGAATAATAATATTGATAATTAATAATGATAATAGTAATAATTTTAATTAATCATCAAATGTTATCCAAAATTCGCTTATTCTCACTTTTTATCATTCCCATTATTGTCAGATATAGAATTCTGGTAATTATTATCATATTACACTAATAATTCGCCAAAATCATCAAAATGAATGGAAAAAACGTCATTTTGGGGGGTGGGGGGGGGGGAGTATTTTACTATCAGAAGGCTATATTTCGATAGATTTGCCGGTTTTTCGACTTTTGGATTATTTTTCTTTCACCTGTTTGATTATATTTATGGACACAATTCCTGTTATTATCATCTTCTTATCATGATTATCATTCAGATTATATCGTTATCATCATAATTAATCTATCATCATTATCATCATCATTAATTATTATCATCATTATGCTATTATTATCATTATTATTGCAATTATTGCAGTTCTAATATATAGTTTTACAAACTATACTAATAACAACTAAAATAATGATGTATAACAATAAATAATAACCACATAATAAACGTTTTATAATAATCTATTATATCATATTTAATAACATCGTATTATGTAATTATTACTGTTAATAATAATTATTTTTGCAATTTATACTACCAGTAAAAAGAATAATAATCGAGAATAATAAACAATAATAATATAATACAATATTATTAACGATTAGTATTATTATTATTATACTTATTAATCAGTATTATGTTTTATTAATTATTTACAGTTATATATATTTTTTGGCAATAATACTATTAATTAAAAGTAATAATAATAATAATGATAATAATTAATAATAATAATATATAATAATAATAATATAATAATAATAATAATCAATAATAATAATAATAAACTAATGATAATAATAATAATATGATAATAATAGATGATAATAGTAATAATATTAATAATCATTCAAATGTGTATCAAATTCGCTTTATCTTCACTTTTATCAATCATTATTGTCATGATTAATAGATTCTGGTCATAGAGCATTATTACCCTAATAATTGCCAAATCATCAAATGAATGAAAAAAAGTCCATTTGGAGTATACTCTCAGAAGGCTATATTTCGCAGATTTTGCCGGTTTCTTCGACCTTTTGGATTATTTTTCTTTCACCTTTTTGATTATATATGGACACAATTCCTGTTATTATCATCTTTATTATCCATGATTATCAATCGTTATCATCATCATTATCATCATTATCATCATCATTATCCTCATTATTGCAATTATTATCATCATTATTGCAATTATTATCATATTATTGCAATTATTGCAGTTATGATATATAGTTTTACAACTATACTAATAACAACTACAATAATGATAGTAATAACAATATAAAAACAATAATAACGGTTTTGTAATAATATTTATATCATTATTTTAATCAACTCGTTATTAACTGTAATATTATGTTTAAATAATTATTTTTGCAATATATACCAGTAAAGAGAAAATAATGATAATAATAACAATAAATAATAATAATAACACTATTATAACGATTAGTCTTTTATTATCATCAGTATTATCATTATATTGTTATTATTACAGTTATAATTATTTTTGGCATACTACTAATAATTAAAGTAATAAGATAAAATGATAATAATAATAATAACTAATAATAATAATAAGAATAATAATAATAATAATAATGATAATAATAATAATATGATAATTAATAAGGTAAGAGTAATAATATTAAATAATCATTCAAATGTTATCCAAATTCGGCTTTATTCTCACTTTATAATCCATTATGTCATGATTAATAGAATCTCTGGTAATTATTATCATTATTACCCTAATAATTGCCAAAATCAGTCCAAGAATGGAAAAACTTCAGTTGGAGTATTACTTCAAAAGGCTATTATTCGCTAGATTTTGCCGGTTTTTCGACTTTTGGATTATTTTTTCCTTTCACTTTTTTGATTATATATGGACACCAATCCTGTATTATCATCTTTATTATCATGATTATCATCATTATTATCGTTATCATCATCATTATCTCATATCATCATCATTCATCATTATTGCAATCATATCATCATATTGCAATTATTATCATATTATTGCAATTATTGCAGTTATAGTATATAGTTTTTACAACTATACTAATAAACAACTACAATAATGATAGTAATAAACAATATAATAACAATAATAACGTTTTTATAATAATTATTTATATCATTATTTTAATTAACATCGTTATTTTACTGTAAATTATTACTGTGAGAATAATATTTTGCAATTATACTCCAGTAAAAAGAATAATAATGAGATTAATAACAATAATAATAATAAAACAATCTATAAACGTTTAGTATTATTATTATTATACTTATTACATTATTATTGCTATGATTACAGTTATAATATATTTTTGGCAAAAAATATAATAATTAAAGTAATAATAATAATAATGATAATAATAATACTATTATTAATAATGATAAAAAAAAAAAACAATAAACATAATTAATAATAATAATAATGAAATAATAATAATAATAATGCTAATAATAATAATATGATAATAATAATGATAATAGAATTTTTTAAATCACCCCATATTTTTCTCCTCTCCTCCCCCCTCCACAACAAAAATAAACACAAAAAACTAATTAATATTAATAATCATCAAATGTATCCAAAATTGCTTTAATCTCACTTTTTCATCCATGATTGTTATGATAATAGATTTCTGGTATTATTATCATTATTACCCTAATAATTGCCAAAATCATCAAAAATGAATGGAAAAAAACGTCATTTGGAGTTATACTCTCAACAAGGCTATATTTCGCTAGATTTTCGTTTCTCGACTTTTGGATATTTTTTTCTTTCACCTTTTTTTGATTATATATGGACACAAATCCTGTTATTATCAATCATTATTATCATTATTATCATCATATTATCGTTTTTCATTTCATTATTCATTCATTATCATCATCCATTATCATCAATTGACAATTATTATATCATTTATTGCAATTATATCATATTATTGACAATTATTGCAGTTAATATATAGTTTACAACTATATAAACAACTACCATAAATGATAGTAAATAACAATAATATAACAATAATAACGTTTTAAATAATATTTATATCATTATTTTACTTAACATCGTTATTATGTAATATTACTGTTATAATAATTATTTTTGCAATTATACTACCAGTAAAAAGAATAATAAGATAATAATAACAATAATAATAAATAATAAAACAATATAATAACGATTAGTATTATTATTATTATACTTATTATCATATTATTGTTATTTATTACAGTTATATATATTTTTTGGCAATAATACTAATAATTAAAGTAATAAAATAATAATGATAATAATAATATAATAAAATAATACAATATAATAATAATGATAATAAATAATATTGATAATCCTTTAATGATAATAGTAATAATATGAATAATCATCAAATGTTATCCAAATTCGCAGTATTCTCACTTTTATCATCATTATTGTCATGATTAATTCAGAATTCTGGTAAATATTATCATTATTACCTAATAATTGCAAACTCCTCAAAGAATGAAAAAACCGTCATTTTTTGGCGTATACTCTCAAAAGGCTATATTTCGCTAGATTTTGCCGGTTTTTCGACTTTTGGGATTGTTTTTTCTTTCACTTTTTTGATATATATGGACACAATTCCTGTTATTATCATCTTATTATCATGATATCATCATTATTATCGTATCTCATATATCATCATATTCATCATCATTATCTCATTATTGCAATTATATCATCATTATTGCACATTATTATCATTATTATGCAATTAGTGCGTTATATATATAGTTTTACAACATACGAATAACAAACTACAATAATGATAGTAATAACAATAATAATACAATAATATACGTTTTTATAATAATCTATTTATATCATTATTTTAATTAACATCGTTATTACTGGAATTATTGCTGTTATCATAATTATTTTTGCAATTATACTACCCAGTAAAAAAAGAATTAATAAAGATAATAAAACAATAATAATAATAATAACCAATTATAACGATTAGTATTATTTATTATTATACTTATTATTCATTATTATTGTTATGATACAGTTATAATATATTTTTTGGCAATAATACTACTAATTAAAGTAATAATCCATAATAATGATAATAATAATAATAATAATAATAAATAATAATAATAATAATAATAAAATAAGCCTAATATAATAATAAATAATAATGATAATAATAATAATATTGATAATAATAATGATAAATAGTAATAATATTAAAATCATCAAATGTTATCCAAATTCGCTTATTCTCACTTTTATAATCATTATTGTCATGAGTTAATAGAATTCTGTAATTATTATCATTATTACCCTAATAATGCAAATAATCAAATGAATGGAAAAAAACGTCATTTTGGAGTCTCATCTCAAAAGGCTATATTTCGCAGATTTTGCCGGTTTTTTCGACTTTTGGGGATTATTTTCTTTCACCTTTTTTGGATTATATATGGACACAAATTCTGTCTATCATCATTATTATCATGATGATCATAAATATTATCGTTATCATATCATGATCATCATTATCATCATCATTATATATTATTGCAATTATTATCATCATTATTGCAATTATTATCATATTATGCAATTATTGCGTTATAGTATATAGTTTTACAAACTATACTAGTAACAACTACAATAATGATAGTAATAACAATAATAATAACAATAATTAACGTTTTATAATAATTATTTATATCTATTTTAATTAACATCGTTATTACTGTAATATATATACTTGTTATAATAAATTTTTGCAATTAATTCATACCAGTAAAAAGAATAATACTGATAATTAATAACAATAATAATTAAAATAACAATATATAAACGACCTGAGTATACTATTATTATACTTATTATCATTATTTATTGTATTATCACAGTTATAATATATTTTTTGGCAATAATACTAATAATTAAAGTAATAATAATAATGATAATATAATAATAATAATTATAATAATAATAATAATAATAATAATAAAATAATAAATAATGATAATAATAATAATATGATAATAATAATGATAATAGTTAATAATATTAATAATCATCAAATGTTATCCAATTGCTTTATTCTCACTTTTATCATCATTATTGTCATGAGTAATAGAATACTGGTAATATTATCATTATTACCCGAATAATTGCCAAAATCATCAAATGAATGGAAAAAAGTCATTTGGAGTATACTATCAAAAGGGCTATATTTCGCTGATTTTGCGGTTTTCGACTTCTGGGATTTTTTTTTCTTCACCTTTTGATTATATATGGACACAATTCCTGTATTTATCATTCATTATTATCATGATTATATCATATTATCGTTCTTATCATCATCTTATCTCATTATTCATCATCATATCATCATTATTGCAATTATCTATCATCATTATTGCAATTATTACATTATTATTGCAATTATTGCAGTTATAATATATAGTTTACAAAATATACTAATAACAAACTACAATAATGATAGTAATAACAATAATAATAAACAAATAATAACGTTTTTATAATAATTATTATATCATTATTTAATTAACCATGGTTATTACTGTAATTATTACTGTTTATATAATTATTTTTGCAATGATACTACCCAGTAACAGAATAATAATGATAATAATAACAATATATAATAATAAACAATATTATAACGATTCAGTATATTAGTATTATAATTATTATCTTATTATTGTTATTATTACGTTATAATATATTTTTTAGCAATAATACTAATAATTAAAGTTAATAATAATAATAAGATAATAGTAATAATAATAATAATAATAATGATAATAATAAAATATTGGTACTAATTATGAGAATAGTAATAATATTAATAATCATCAAATGTTATCCAAATCGCTTATTCTCACTTTTATCATCATAGTGTCATGATATAGAATCTTGGTAAATCTATTATCATATTACCCTAATAATTGCCAAAATCCATCAAATGAAAGAAAAAAACGTCATTTTTGGAGTCATACTCTCAAAAGGTATATTTCGCTAGATTTTGCCGGTTTTTCGACTTTTGGATATTTTTCTTTCACCTTTTTGATTTATATATGGACACAATTCCTTTATTATCTCATTATTATCATGATTATCATCATTATTATCGTTATCACATCATTATCATATTATCATCATCATTATCATCATTATTGCAATTATTATCATCAATTATTGCAATTATTATCCTTATTATTGCAATTATTGCAGTTATAATATATAGTTTACCAAACCATACTCAATAACAACTACAATAATGATAGTAATTACAATAATAAAACAATAATAACGTTTTTATAAATAATATTTATATCATATTTTAATAACATCGTTATTACTGTAATTTATTACTGTTATAATAATTATTTTGCAATTAACTCACCAGTAAAAAGAATAATAATGATAATAATAACAATAATATGATAATAACAAAATTATTATAACATTAGTATTATTATTATATACTTATTATCATTATTATGTATGATTACAGTTATAATATATTTTTAGGCCAATAATACTAATAATTAAAGTAATAATAATAATAATAATAATAATATTAATAATAATAATAAAATAATAATGATAATAATAATAATATTGATAATATAATGATAATAGTAATAATATTAATAATATCAAAGTTATCCAAATTCGCTTTATTCTCACTTTATCCTCATTATTGTCATGATAATAAACTTCTGGTATTATTATCATAGACTCTAATAATCCAAAATCATCAAATGAATGGAAAAAATCGTCATTTTGGAGTCTACTCTCAAAAGGCTATATTTCGCTAGATTGGTGCCGGTTTTTCGACTTTTGGGATTTTTTTCTTTCACCTTTTTTATATTATGGACACAATTCCTTTTATTATCAGGATGATTATCATGATTATCATCATATTATCTTTACCATCATTATCATCCTCATTATCATCATTATTGCAATTCTTATCATCATTATTGCAATTATTATCATCATTATTGCAATTATTATCATTATTATTGCAATTATGCAGTTAGAATATATAGTTTTATAACTATAATAATAAACAACTACAAGAATGATAGTAATAACATAAAATAACAATAATACGTTTTTATAATAATTATTTATATCATTATTTTAATGAACATCGTTATTACTGTAATTATTACCGTTATAATTATCATTTTTGCAATTATACTACCTAGTAAAAAGAATAATAATGATGATAATAAACAATAATAATATTAATAACAATATCATAACGATATTATTATTATAATTATTATACATTAGCATTATTATTGAATTATATAGTTAAATATATTTTTTGCCAATAATACTAATAATTAAAGTAATAATAATAATAATAATAATAATAATAATAATAATAATAGTAATAACAATATGATAATGATAATGATAATAGTAATAATATTAATAATCCAAATCCAAATTCTCTTTATTCTCATTTTATCATCATTATTATCATTATTAATAGAATTCTGGTAATTATTATCATTATTACCCTAATAATTGCCAAAATCATAAAAAATGAATGGAAAAAAATTCATTTTGGAGTATACTCTCAAAAGGCTATATTTCGCTAGATTTTGCCGCTTTTTCGACTTTCGGGATTTTTTTTCTTTCACCTTTTTTATTATATCTGGACACAATCCTGTTATTCTCTCATTATATATCATGATTATCAATCATTATTATCGTTATCATCATCAGTATCATCATTATCATCATCATTATCATCATTATTGCAATTATTATCATCATTATTACAATTATTATCATTATTATTGCAATTATGGCAGTTATGATATATAGTTTTACAACTATACTAATAACAACTACAATTATGATAGTAATAACAATAATAATAGCAATAATAACGTTTTTATAATAATTATTTATATCATTATTCTAATTAACATCGTTATTACTGTAATTATTACTGTTATAATAATATCATTTTTGCAATTATACTACCATGTAAAAAAAATAATAATAATAATAATAATAATAATAATAATAATAATAATAATAATATCGATAATAATAATAATAGTAATCATATTAATAATCATGAAATGTTATCCAAATTCTCTTTATTCTCACTTTTATCAACATTATTGTCATGATTAATAGAATTCTGGTAATTATTACCCTAATAATTGCCAAAATCATCAAATGAATGAAAAAACGTCATTTTGGAGTAATACTCTCAAAAGGCTATATTTCGCTAGATTTTGCCGCTTTTTCGACTTTTGGGATTTTTTTTCTTTCACCTTTTTTGATTATATATGGACACAATTCCTGTTATCATCATCAGTATTATCATTATTATCATCATTATTATCGTTATCATCATTATCATCATCATTATCATATTATTGCAATTATTATCATCATTATTGCGATTATTATCTTATTATCTGCAATTATTGCAGTTAATAAATATATAGTTTTACAATCTATACTAATACAATACAATAATGATAGTAATAAACAATAAGAATAAACAATAATAAGTTTTTAGAATAATTATTTATGCATATTTTAATTAACATCTTATTACTGTAATTATTAATGTTATAATAATCATTTTCAATTATACTTCAGTAAAAAGAAATAATAATGATAATAATAACAATAATATTATTAATAAACCATATTATAACGATTATTATTATTATTTTATTATTATTATTATTTAATTATTTATTGTCATTATTACAGTTATAATATATTTTTTGGCAATAATACTAATAATTAACGTAATAATAATAATAATAATAATAATAATAATAATAATAATAATATTGACAATGATAATGATAATAGTAATAATATTAATAATCATCAAATGTTATCCAAATTCGCTTCATCTCACTTTTATCATTCATTATTGTCATGATAATAGTATTCTTGGTAATTATTATATTTCTTACGTAATACTTGCCACAAGCATCAAATGAATGAAACAAAACGTCATTTTGGAGTATACTCTCAAAAAGCTATATTTCGCAGATTTGCCGCTTTTTCCGACTTTTGGGATTTTTTTCTTCACCTTTTTTTATTATATATGGACACAATTCCTGTTATTATCATCATTATTATCATGATTATCATCATTATTATCGTTATCATCATTATCATCATTATTGCAATTATTATCATCATTATTGCAATTATTATCATTATTATGCAATTATTGCAGTTATATATAGAGTTTACAACTATGACTTAATAACAACCTACAATAATGATAGTAATAACAATAATAATAACAATAAATAACGTTTTTATAATAATTATGTGATATCATAATTTAATCTAACAGCATGATTTACCCTGTAATATTACTGTTATAATAATCATTTTTGCTGATTATACTACCGTAAAAAGAATAATAATGATAATAATAAACATAATAATATCAATAACAATTATTATAACGGGATTATTATTAATTGTTATTATATTATTATTATACTTATTATCAGATTATTTATATTTATTACAGTTATTAATATACTTTTTGGCAATAATCTAATAATTAGAGTAATAATAATAATAATATAATAAAATTAATAATAATAATAATAATAAGAAAAAATAATAATAATAATATGATAAAATAATGTAATTAGTAATTTAATAGTAATAATCATCAAATGTTATCAAAATTTTCGTTATTCTCACTTTTATCATCCATATTATCATGATTAAAATGAATGTTGGTAATTATGTACATATTACCCTAATAAGCCCAGATCATCAAATGAATGAAAAAAACGTCATTTTAGATACTCTCACCAAGGCTATTTTCGCTAGATATATCGCTTTTTTTAAATTTTGGATTTATTTTCTTTCAACCTTTTTTATTATATATGGACCAAAATTCCTGTTATTATCATTATTATATCATGATTATCATCATCATATCATCATTATCATCATCATTATCATCATATATTGCAATTATATCATCATTATGCAATTATTATATCATTATTGACAATTATTATATCATTTATTGCAATATTACAATATTATTGCAATTTTGCAGTTATAATAATATAGTTTTAAAACATATAATAACAAACTACAGTAATGATAGTAATAACAATAAATAATAACATATTAACGTTTTTAGAATAAATTTCTTCATTATTTTAATTAACATCGTTATTACTGTAATTATTACTGTTATATATAAATTATTTTTCCCAATTTTAAACAGTAAAAGATATAATGATAATAATAACAATAATAATATTAATAATAATGTTACAACGATTAATATTGATATTATTATACTTCTTATCATTATTATTGTTATTATTCCAATTATAATATATTTTTTAGCAAAAATACTAATACTTAAAGTAATAATAATAATAATAATAATAATAATAATAATAATAATAATAATAATAATAATAAAAATAATAATAATAAAAACAATAATAATATTGATAATAATAATGATAATAGTAATAATATTAATAATCAACAAATGTTATCCAAATTTTCTTTACTCTCATTTTTATCATCATTATTGTCATGATTAATAGAATTCTGGGTAATTATCCATCATTATTAACTAATAATTGCCAACTAATCAAATTGATTTTGCCGATTTTTAGACTTTTGGAATTTTTTTTTGTTCACTTTTTTTATTATATATGTATACAATCTGTCTATTATTATCTTATTATCATGATTAGCATATTATTATCGTTTATCATCCTTCTACTCATCATATCATCACATTATCATCATTATTGTAGAAGTATCATCATATTGCAATTATTATCATTATTATTGCAATTATTTGCAGTTATAATATATATTTTACAACTATACTAATAACAACTACAATATTTAGTAATAGCAATAATATAACCAATCATAAGTTTATAATAATATATATATCATTATTTTAATTAACATCGTTACTACTGTAATTATTACTGTATAATAATAATGTTTGCAATTATACTACCGTAAAAAAGAATATAATGATAATAAAAATAATAATGATATAATAACAATATTATAATGTTAGTATATTATTATTGTACTTATTATTATTATTATTATTATTATTATTACTTATTATTATAGTATTATACAGTTATAATAATACATTTTTCGGCAATTAATATAATATAAATTAAAATAATAATAATGATAATAATAATTAATAATAAGAGTAATAATAATATAATAATAATAATAATAATAATATTGCTAATCATAAGATAAAAAGTAATAATATTAATACCATCAAATGTTAGCCAAAATTCTCTTTATTCTCACATTATCTCATTATTGTCATAATTAATAGAATTCTTGTAACTATTATCAGTATTACCATATAATTGCCAAAATCATCAAATTAATGAAAAAAACGTCAATTTGAGTAACTCTCAAAAGGCTATATTTCGCTAGGTTTTGCCGCCTTTTTCATTCTTTTGGATTTTTTTCTTTCACCTTTCTTTGATATATATGACACAATCTGTTATTATCATCATTATATCATGATTATTATCATTATAATCATCATTCTCACATTATCATCATCATTATCAATTATATGGAAATTATTATCATCTTATTATAAATTATATCTTATTATTGCAATTATTAACAGTTATAATATATAGTTTTACAACTATGCTAATAACAACTACAATAATGATAGTAATAACAATAATCATAAACGGATAATAACGTTTTATAATATTTATTTATCTAATTATTTAATTAACATCGTTATTACTGTTATCATTTACTGTTATAATAATTAATTTTGCAATTATAATACCGTAAAAAAGAATAATAATGATAATAATAGCACTTACTAATATTAATAACAATAATATAACGATTATTATATTATTATTATTATATTATTATCATTATTATATTATTTCTATTATTACAGTTATATATATTTTTGGCAATAATACTATAAATTAAAGTAATTATAATAATAATAATTAATAATAATAATACTAATAATAATAATAATAATAATAAAAGCAAAATAATATATAATAATAAATAAAATAATAATAATTATAATAATAATAAAATAATAATGATAGTAATAATATTGAAAATAATAATGATACAGTAATAATATTAATAATCATCAAATATTATGCAAATTCTCTTAATCTGACTTTACATCATATTGTCATGATTAATAGAATTCTGTAAATTATTGTCCTTATTGCCCTAATAATTGCCAAAATCATCAAATTAATTAAAAAAAAAAAAAATCATTTTGGAAGATACTCTCAAAAGGCTATATTACGGTCGATTGGCCGATTTTTCGGACTTTGGATTTGATACTTCCCCCCCCCCACCTAACTTGTTTTATATATATGGAACAATTGCTGTTATTATTCATCATTATTATCATGAATTTTCCATCATCATTATCATCATTATCATCATCATCATCATCATTATTGCCAATTATTATCATCATTAATGCAATTATATCATTATTATTGCAATTATGCAGTTATAATATATAGTTTTACAAACTATACTTTAAAATTTAATAATGCAATAATGATAGTAATAGCCAATAATAATAAGAATAATAACGTTTTTATAATAATTATTATATCATTATTAATTAATCGTTATTACTGTAATTATTACTATGATAATAATTATTTTTGCAATTATATACCAGTAAAAAGAATACTAATTAATAATAATAACATATAATATTAATAACAAATATTATAACGATTAGTATTATTGTCTTATACCTTATTATATTATTATGTTATTATTACAGTTGAATAATATATTTTTTGGCAATAATACTAATAATAAAGTATTAATAATAAAAATAATAAAATAATAATTAATAATGATAATAATAACAATAATAATAATAATAATAATAATAATAATAATATTAATATTGATATATTAATAAGAATAATAAATTGATATAATAATGATAATAGTTAATAATATTACTAATCACAAAATGTTTATCCAAATTCTCTTTATTTTCACTTTTATCATGATGATTTTCATGATTAATAGATTCTGGTAATATTATCATTAATACCCTAATAATTGTCAAAATACTCAATGAATGGAAAAAACGTAATTTTGGCAGATAAATCTACATGCCTATATTATTTGATTTCCGCTTTTCGACTTTTGGGATTTTTTGTTTTACATTTTTCATTATATATGGACAAATTCCTGTATTATCATATTATTATCATGATTCGCATCATTATTAATCGTTATCTACCATATTATCATCATTATTGCAATTATTATCATCATTATTGCAATTATTTATCATTATTATTGCAATTATTTGCAGTTATAATATATAGTTTACAACTATACTTATAATAACTGAAATAATGATAGTAATAACAATAACAATAACATAAATAAAGTTTTCATAATAATATTTATGTCATTATTTTAATTAACATTTTTATTACTGTAATTTATTACCCCCCTTATAATAATTATTTTTGCAATAATATACAGTAGAAATAATAATAATAATACCACTAATAAAATTAAAACAATATCATACGATTTAGTATCTTATTATATACTATTATTATTATTTATTGTTATTATTACAGTTATAATATATTTTTCAGCATTAATGCTGATAATAAATAAGACTAATAATAATAATAATAATAATAATAATACTAATAATAATAATATAATAATATAATAATAATAATAATAATTGAATTATAATGATAATAGTAAATAATATTAATAATCCATCAAATTTATCCAAATCTCTTTATTCTCCTTTTATCGCATATTGTCATGATAATAGAATTCTGGTACTTATTTAACATTATACCCGAATAATTTGCCAAAAATCATCAAATGAATGGGAAAAAAGGTCATTTTGGAGTTTACTCTCAAAAGCCCTATATTTCACTAGATTTCCCACTTTTTCGACTTTGGAGTTTTTCTTTCACCTTTTTTTTAAATTGTATACGGACACAATTCCGTTATTATCATTATTATTATCGTGATATCATCATTATTATAGTTATCATCATCTTATCATCATTGTCATCATCATTATCAATCATCATTTTGTCATTTCATTATTGCAATCATTATCATATATGCAATCATTATCATTATTATTGCAATTATTGCAGTTTAAAATATATAGTTTTACAACTATACTAATAACAACTACAAATAATGATAATAAAACAATAATAATAAAGTTTATAAAACGCTTTTTAATAATTATTTATATCAATATTTTAATTAACATCGTTATTACTGTTAATTTATTACTGTTATAATACTTATTTTTTGCAATTATACTAACAGTAAAAAGAATAATAATGAAATTAATATTAATAATATTAAAAACAATATTTTAACGATTAGTTTATTATTATCTTATACTTATTATTTATTTAATTGTTATTATTACAGTTATAATATATTTTGGCAATAATACTAATGAGTTGAAAGTAATAATAATTAATAATAATAATATTAATTAATAATGTAATAATAACGATAATAGTGATAATAATAAGCAATAATAATAATAATAATAAAATGAATAATAATAATAATACTCATAATAATTATTATAATAATAATATAACAAAATCATAATAATAATAATAATAATTAAAAAAAAATACAATAATGATAAATAATAATATTAATAATGAGAATGTTAATAATATTATTAATCATCAAATATCCAAATTCTCTTTATTCTCACTTTTATCATTCATTATTCCCCTGTTTAATACAAATCTCAAAGGGAAAATTTTTCGTTTGATTTTTCCGCTTTTTCGATTTGGGGAAATTTTTTTTTACTTTTTTATTTTTAAGGGAAAAATTTCTGTTTCACATTATTCATGTTATTATGTTTGTATCTTTATCATCATCTTACATCCTTCTGCAATTTATTTCATCATTTTTGAAAATCATTTCATCCCAATTACAATTTTTTATCATCATTTTGCAATTTTTAAATTTTATTATTGCAATCATTGCAGATTTAATATTTTGTTTATACTAATAGCAACAATAAAAATTGAAATAAAAATAATAAAGCAATAAAACTTTTTTTTTTATTATAATTTTCAATCGTTATTTAATTAATATTTTATACTGTGATTTTTATGTTTAATAATTTATTTTTGAAATTGTACTACCAGTAAAAATCATGGGAATGATAAAAAATAACAATAGTAATTTAATAACAATTTTATAACGTCACTTTATTTTTACTTACTTTTATCTTATTAAAATTTATTACAGTTATTTTATATTTTTTGGAAAAATATAAAAATTTAAAAGAAATTTAATAAAATATTAATAAAATAATGATAATAATAAAATAATAATAAAAATGATAATTGTTAAATGATAATAATAATAATAATAATAATTAAAAAATCATAAAAATAATGATAAAATAATAATAATAAGAAAAATAATAACAATAAGAAAAAATAATAATAATGAAAATTTTAATAATTATTAATATAAAATGTTATCCAAATTCTCTTTATTCCCCCTTTTATCGTCTTATTTCGTTTAAATATAAATCTGGTAATTTTTTAAACATATTACCTAATAATTCCCAAAAAATATAAAAAAATCGAAAAAAAACTTTTTTTTCGAGTTTAATCTAAAAAGGGTATATTTCGCTATTTTTTTCGATTTTGTGGTTTTTTTTCCTTTTACCTTTTTTTTTATATAGGACACAATTCATGTTGTTTCATATTTATATGATTATCATCATTTATCGCATTATATATTATTATATCATTATCATCTTTATTGAAATTTATTATATATTGAAATTTATCATCATTATTTTTGCAATTATTGCAGTTTAATATATTTTTACAACATATAATGCAACAAAAATGATAATAGAAATAACAATAATAAAAACAAAAATAACGATTTTATGAAAATTATTCATATCATTTCTAATTAAATCGTTTTTTCGTAATTTTTTACTGTTATAATAATTTTTTTGCAATTGATACCAGTGAAAAAAAAATTTGATAATTATAACAATAATAATTTTAATAACAATGTCAAAAGGGGATATTTTTCTTTTAACTTTTATAATTATTATTTTTATTTTTATAGTTATAATAATTTTTGGCAAACTACTAACTACTATACTACTACTACAAATACTACTACTATAAAATAATAATAAAAATAATAATAATAATAATGTAAGGACGATAATAATAAGAAAATGTTAATAATATTTTTAATCACAAAGTTACCCAAATTTCTCTTCTCATTTTATCGTCATTATTGTCATGATTAATAAAAATTTAGTAATTTTATCATTATTACCTAATAATTGTCACAAAGAAATCGAAAAAAAGTAATTTTAGAGTTTACTTCAAAAGGCTTATTTCGCTAGTTTTTTTTCTTTTCCCTTTTTTTTTATTAATATGGATACAATTCCTTTGTTATCACATTATTATCATGATTCATCTTTATCTTTCATCATCTTATCATAATTTCATCTTATTGAATTTTATACATTATTGCAATTTTTTTCATTATTTTTGCAATTACGTATTTATAATATAATTTTGAAATATAATACAAGCAACTACAATAATAATGAAATAACAATAATAAAAAATAAAAACGATTTTATGATAATTACTTTTTTTAAATTTTTCTTTATTACTGAATTATTACTGTCATAATAATTATTTTGAAATTTTCACTCCCAGAAAAAATAAAAATTTAAAATGATAAAAATAGTAATTTAATAACAAGTTAAAAAGATTGTTTTTTTGGCAATAATACAATAATTAAAGTAATAATAAAATAATAATAATAATAAAATAAAAATAATGTAATAAATAAAAATAATAATAAAAATGACAAAAATAATAATGTGATAAAAATAAAATAAAAAAAATAACAAAAAATAATTAAATTATAATAATAATAAAAATAATAATAATAATAATAAAAAAATGAAATAAGATAAAATAATAATAAAAAATAATAATAATAATATAATATAAAAAAAATAATAATAATGATAATAATAGTGATAATTTTAAAAATATTACTAATCATCAAATTTTATCCAAATTCCTTTATTCTCACTTTTAGTCATTAATTCTGTTTAATACAAATCGGGGTAATTATTATATTATTCCCGTAATAATTGCAAAAATCAAAAAAAAAAACTCATTTTGGAATTTTCTAAAAAGGCTATATTTTTCTAGTTTTTGATTTTTTTGACTTTTTGGGATTTTTTTTTTTCCCCTTTTAGATTTTATGGACACTTTCCGTTGATATCTATTTTTATATGATTATCACCATTTTTATAGCAATTTGAAATTTTATTATCATTATTATTGCATTTTGTTGCAGTCATAATATATAGCAACAAAAATAATAATAGAAATAACATTCATAATAAGAATTAATTATTACTGTTATAATAATTTTTTTTTGGAATGTACTCCTTTAAAAAAATAATAAAAATGATAATAATAAAAATAATATTAATAAACAAATTAAACGATTCTATTATTATATTTACTTATTTTTATTATTTTGTTTTTATAACAGTTATAATATATTTTTGGGAAATACTAAAAAATTTATAATAATAATGAAAATAAGATAAAATAATAATAAAAAGTAAAAATAAAAATAATAATAAAAAATAAAATAATAATAATAAAATAAAAAAAATAAAATAATAATAATAAAAATAATTAAAATAATAATAATAATAATAATAATAATAATAACAAGAACTAATAACAAAAATTTTAAAATATTTTAATCATAAAATTTTTTATCGAAATTCTCTTTATTCTCACGTTTATCGTATTATTTTATGATTAATAAAAATTGGAAATTATATCATTTTACCCTAATAATTGCCAAAGTCATAAAAAAGCGAAAACACGTCATTTGGAGTATACTCTCAAAAGGCTATATTTCGCTAGTTTTTGCCGCTTTTTGCTTTTGGGTTTTTTTTTCCTTTTCCCTTTTTTTTTATACATGGACACAATTTCCTGTTGTTATAATATTATTATCATGATTTCATCATGTTATTTTTAATATATTTTTATCTTTATTATAATTTTTATCATCACATTATCATTATTATTGCAATTATTATCATCATTATTGCAATTTTTATCTTTAAAAATGCAATTTTGCATTTATCGTATATTTTTTTGAAAATACATAATAGAAAATCAAAAAAATAGAAATAACAAAAATAATAAAAATAATAACGTTTTTATAATAATTATTTATGTCATTTTTAATTAATATCGTTAACACTGTAATTTTTACTGTAAAAATAATTTTTTTTGAAATTGTACTACAGAAAATATAATAAAAATGGTAATAAAAAACAAAATAAATTAATAGCGTATTTAGTGATTACTATTATTATTTAAAAATAGTTTTTTATTATTATTTTATTTTTTATTTTATTATTATTACAGTTATAATATTTTTGGTAAAATATAAAATTAAAAGAATTTATAATTAGATAATAAAAATATTAATAATAATAATAATAATAAAAATAATAATAATAATAATAAAATAATAATAATAATATAATAAAAATAAATAATAATAGAATGAAAATACAATAATAATAAAAATAAAAATAATAATTATAATAATGATAATTTAATTATATTTTTAAATCATCAAATGTTATCCAAATTCTTTCATTCTCACTTTTATCGCATATTGTCATGTTTAAATAAAATCGGGTAATTTATTTCATTATTCCCAGAATAATTGCCAAAACCACCCCAAAAAAATCGAAAAACGTCATTTTGGAGTATACTCTCAAAAGGTATTTTTCGCTAGATAGCGCTTTTTCGACGGGGGATTTTTTTCTTTTACCTTTTTTATTATATAGGGGACACGATTAAGTTTTATACAATTTTATCAGGATTATCATCTTTATTATCTTTATATCTCATTATCAAAAATTACATCATCATTATATCATTATTGAATTTTTCATTATTTTTTCAATTATTGCTTATAATATATTTTTTTGAAACTATCCAATGCAAAACAAAAATTAATGGGAAAACAATAATAATAAAATTAATAACGATTTTAAATAATTTTTTATTTTTTTTTTTATTTTACTATCGTTTTTACGGGAAAATTATTATGTTATAAAAAAATATTTTGAAGTTGTACTCCAGTAAAAATAAAATTAAGATAAAATAACAATAATAATTTTGATAACAATTTTTATAACGTTTACTATTATTTTTTTTAATTTTTATTATTTTTATTATTTTTTTTTATTACAGTTATGATTATATTTTGGAAATAATCAAATAATTAAGTAAAATAAAATAATAATAGTAAAAAAAATAATAAAAATAATAAAATAATAATAATATAAATTAATGGAAATAAAATATTAAAAATGAAAATATGATAATAAAATAAAAAATGTAATGACAATAAAATAGTAAAAATTTAAAATAATAATAATAATAAAATAATAAAAAATAATAATAATAAATAATAATAAAATAATAATAATTTAATTTTAATTTTTATAAAAAATGACAATGTTAAGATTTTATTAATCATAAAATGTTATCGAAATTTTAATTTTTTTCATTTTATTCATTATTTATAATTAATACAAATATGGTAATTTTTATCTATTACCCTAATAATTGCCAAAATCTTTAAAAAGAAACGAAACCGCCCTTTTTGGAGATCCTTCAAAAGGCTATTTTTCGCTAGATTTTACGGTTTTTCGACTTTTGGGATTTTTTCTTTACCTTTTATTATTACGTACACAATCTTTTGTTATATATTAAATATGATTATCATCATTTTTATGTTATCATCATCATTATCACATTATCATCAACAACAACAATAATAATAGAAAAAAACAATAATAATAACAAATGATAACGTTTTTATAATAATTTTTTAAAATTTTATTTTAATTAATTAAGTTTTTATGTAATTTTTTGTTATAAAATTTTTTTGAATTGACTACTAGAAAAAGATAATAATAATGATCTAATAAAAATAATATTAATAAAAATATTAAAAACGATTACTATTATTATTATTATACTTATTTATTATTTTTGTTATTATAACAGTTATAAAAATTTTTTTTTGGGCAATACTACTAAAATTTATAATAATAAAAATAACAATAATGATAATAAAATAAGATAATAATTTAATAATAAATAATAATTATAAAATAAGATGATAATATTAATAATAATAATTAGTTAAAATAATAGAAAATAATAAAATAATAATAATAATAATAATAACAATAATAATAAAAATAATAATAATAATCACAATAATAAAAATAATAATACAATAATAATAATAAAAATAATAATAATAATAATAATAACACAATTCCTTTTGCTTCATCATTATTATCTGATTATTATCTTTATTATCTTTATCTTTCACTTAATCATTTTTTAAATTATAATAAAAATAGTAATAGTAATAGTAATATTACTACTACTAATAATAATAATAATGATAAAGTGATAATAATAAAAATTTAATAATAATAATAAAATAAAAATAATAATAGAATAAAATAATAGTAATAATAATAATGATAATAATAATGATAATTTTAATAATATTATTAATCATCAAATTTTATGGATATTCTCTTTATTATCTCTTTTATCGTCATTATTGTCATGATTAATAACACTTGGTAATTTTTTTATTATTATCCTAATAATTGCCAAAATCATCAAATAAATCGAAAACACGTCATTTTGGAGTATACTCTCAAAAGGTTTATATTTCGCTGATTTGCCACCTTTCGATTTGGGATTTTGTTTCTTTAAAACCTTCTTGTTATTATATATGGACACAATTCCTTTTGTTATCATCTTTATATCATGATTTCATCATTATTATCGTTATCATCATGATTATCATCATTATAAAACTTATCATCATCATTATCATCATTATAAAACCTTCATCATCTTTCCCATCTTTATTGCAATTTATCTCATTATGCATTATTATTATTATTGCATTTTTTGCAGTTATGAATATAATTTTCAACTATATTAATAGACAACCCAATAATAGTAGAAATAACAATATAAATAACAACAATAACGATTTTATAAAAATTTTGTATCATTATTTTAATTAAATCATTATTACTGTAATTATTATGTTATAATAAGTATTTTTGCAATTGTACTACCAGTAAAATAATAATACTGATAATAATAACAATAATGATATTAATAACATATTATAACGATTACTATATTATATTATACTTCTTCTATATTATGTATTATTACAGTATAATATTTTTTGGGGAATAATATAATAATTAAATAATATAATAATAATAATAAAATAGTAATAATATTAATAATAATAATATATAAAAATTTAATAATAATTATGATAATAATAATAATAATAGTAATAGTAATAATAATAATAATAATAATAATGATGATAATAATAATGATAATGTTAATAATATTATAATCTCAAATGTTTTCCAAATTCTCTTATTCTCACTTTATCGTCATCATTGTCATGATTAATTACAAATCTGGTAATTATTATCATTGTTACCCTAATAATATCCAGAAATCATCAAAAGAAATCGAAAAAAATCGTCATTTTGGAGTATACTATCAAAAGGCTATATTTCGCTAGATTTTGCCGCTTTTTCGACTTTTAGGATTTTTTTTACCTTTATTTTATTATATATGGACACAATTCTTGTTGTTATCATCATTATTATCATGATTATCATCATTATTATCGTTATCATCATCATTATCATCATTATTGCAATTATCATCATCATGATTGCAATTATTATCATATTATGCAATTATGCAGTTATGATATATTTTTTGCAACTATACTAATAGCAATAACAATAATAATGGAAATAACAATAATAATAACAAATAATAACGATTTCATAATAATTATTTATATCATTCTTTAATTAATATCGTTATTACTGTAATTATTATTGTTATAATAATTATTTTCGCAATTGTACTACCAGTAAAAATAATAGTAATGATAATAATTACAATAATAATATTAATGACAATATTATAACGATTACTTTATATTATTATTATATTTATATTTTTATTATTGTTATTATTACAGTTTATTATTATTATTGCATATTTATTATTTTTATTATTGTTATTATTACAGTATAATATTTTTTGCAATAATACTAATAATTAAAAGTAATATACTATATATACTATTACTACTACTAACTAATAATAATATAATAATGATAATAACAATACTAATAGTGATAACAATAGCAATAATAATAATAATAATAATAAAAATAATGATAATAATAATAATAATAAAAATAATAAAAAATTTTATTTTATTTTTATTATTATAATGATAATAATAAAATAAAAATAATTTTAATTATTTTTATTATTTTTTATTATTATTGTTTTATTTTATCATTTTTACCCTAATAATGCCAAAATTACTAAAGAAACAAAAAAAAAAACGTCAATTTGGAGTTTTTTTTTAAAAAGGTATATTCGCTAGATTTTCCGCTTTTTTCTACTTTGTGATTTTTTTATTTTTACCTTTTTTTTTATTTTATATGGAACAACTCCTGTTTTATCTCTTTATTTCATTTTATCATCATTTTTAAACGTTTCATCGTCATATTCTTTTTCAATTATCATCATTTCATCTTATTATCACATTATATCATTATTATCATTTTTATCATCATTATTATCTCTTTATTGCAATTTTTATCACATTATTGCAATTTTTTAAAATTATTTTTGAATTTTGCAGTTTAATATATTTTTTGAACATACTAATAAAAACAAAATAATAATAGTAATAACAAAAATAATAACAAAAAAATGTTTTTAAAGTTTTATTTATACATCTTTTTAATTAATATCTATTGCTGTAATTTTTATTTTAAAATAATTTTTTTTGAAATTTTTTACTCCCATTAAAAATTTTTATAATGAAATAAAAAACATTAAATTTTAATAACAATAATAACGATTACTATTATAATTATTTATATGTTTTATTTTTACAGTTTAAATATTTTTGGCAATAATACTAAAAATTAAAAGTTATAAATAATGTAATAATAAAATAATAATAAAAAATAAAATGATAAAAAAATAAAATAAAAAATAATAATAATAAAAAATAATAAGGGCAGAAATAATAACAATAACAATACTAATAATAATGATAATGATAATGATAATAATTATTATTAAAATTATTATTTTTATTATCCTTAATTTTTATTATTTTTATTAAAGTAATAATAATAAAAATAATAATAAAAAAAAAAAAACAATGGTAATAATAATTTTACAGTAATAAAATAATAATAATAATAATAATAAAAAAATAATAAAAATAGTAATAATAAAAATAATAAAAATAGTAATAATAATAATAAAATTAATTAAATAAAATAAAAATAATAAAATAAAGTAATAAATAATAAAATAATTAATTTTAATAATTTATTATTTTAAAATTATTATTATTATTATTTTTATTATTTTTTATTAAATTAATTAAAATATTTTTTTTAATAATTAAAGGAATAAAAATAATAAAAATGATAATAATAATAATAATAATAATAATAATACTATTGATAATAATAGAAATAGAAATAATAAAAATAAAAATAATAACAATAAAAATAAAAAAATAAAAATAATAAAAATAAAAATAATAATAATAATAATAATAATAATAATGATAATAATAATATAATGTTTTTTATTATTATTTTAACATTTTAAATTTTTTTATTATTATTATTATTATTAATTATTATTATTATTATTATATTATTATCATTATCATTTTTATTATTTCATCATTTATTATTATTATTTTTATTATTATTATTTTTATCATTACATGCATTATCATTACTATTTTTTTTCATTTTATATTATATATTATTTTTATTATTATTTTTATTATTATTTTTATTACTTTAATTATTAGTTTTATTGCAAAAATATATTATAACTTTTGTCGTATAACAAAATGAAGTAGTGTGGGTAGGCGTGGCAAAAGTTTTTTAAGTAACATACTTATCTTATGACTTGTGAAGATTTTTATAAATTTACATTATGTTATTTTTCTTTTCCCGTTAGTATGAGCTTATTTCTATTATTTATTAATTATCAATCTGATATTGGCCGTTCAGGTTTCTAGGAGGCTCCAGGTTACAATTTGAATATGGTTGTAAAAGAAAGAAAAAAAGCCAAGGTACACGGTATATTTACGAAATCTACACTTCAAATCTCAAATCAGAAAAATGCACATCTGAGATTTTCCACATGTGACAATTATTGCCGCTGGACAGGACAGGACTGGCAAACCGTGGAGTGGCTGTGTTCGTTCTCTCTCTCTCTTGCTTTGTTTGGCAGAACGAGGGGTATATATACGGGCAATACCCGCCACTTTAAGACAGTGCGGGCTCGTTTGCATACGCAAATAATTGGTCTGCGTCTTAACGGGCGTTACAGCGCTGCGTTCGTTCCCGCGTTCACTACAATCATCTCCCACGGCAGACGAGATGGAAAGCCTCAGGGTCAGCTCATCAGGCGAAACATCGAGGAAGAAGGGGTCAGTCTTCCTCCAGAACCCTATCCACGGGAGGCGGCGCATCAGTCTTCAGGATGTTCTGGCAGCCCTCAGCGCAGGTTCATGGGTTTCCGAAGTTCGTCTGAGGCGGACGTCTTGAAAAGAATATTTACTGGCCGGGACCCAGGCGGGGAGGGGATAAAACAGGGAAACAACTGCGGACCCCAAGACGGGAACGCGAGACGATTGAGCAAATGAAAAGAAAGGACAATGTAAGGCACAAGGAGAAATTGTGCATTTTTTTCTTATTGAACCGAGTAATCATAGGGTGCAACCGGGGAAGAAAAAACCCGAACAAGAGAATCAGCCAAAACAGGAGAATAAAAATCCTGTGGCAACAATGAAAATTCAGATTAAAAGAAAAAATTTAAATTGGGTTTTGCAGAACCTTTTTTTCAGAAAAAGGGGGAGAAAAAATCACGAACGTTTTACTGGATGGTGATCCGATTTTACTCGCTTGGACCCAACCACCTGGGATTTAAGTCCCTTAAACCCTAGGTGGTTGGGTCCAGCAGTTTAACCCCTTAAAATTGATCAAAAGACCGCCGAATACGAGAGATCCAAATAATTTTTCTGTTCAAAACTTTTCTATTTAAATTTTGCATTTTCTTTCGTGTCTCAGCTGCTACTTCTTGACCTTGAGAAGCTGAGAAAATGATCAGTATTATAACATTTTCTTTCTGGAACAGGGTTTTGTAACCCTTTTGGAAAGAGCATGAATGGCCCATAAAAAAGGGAAAAGAGGTTGGTTACAATTTTATCGGTGAAAGATAAAAAAAAAAAAAAAAAAACAAAAATAAAATAATAAAGTAATCGTTTTAATATTGTTATTAAATTATTTTTGTTATTATTATCTTATTATTAGTTTTCTGGTAGATAATTTCAAAAAAAATTATTAAACAGTAATAATTACAGCAATAACGATATTAATTAAAATAATGATAAAATAATAATTATATAATCTTATTTTTGTTATTTATTTTTTTTACTATTATTATTGCTGTTGTTTTTAGTAAGTTGCAAAAATAAAATTTTATAACTGCAATAATTGCAAAAATAAGAAATAATTAAAATAATGTGATAAAAATTGAAATAATATGATAATGATGTATAACGATAATAATGATGAAATATGATAATAATGATAATAAAAAACAGGAATTGTGTCCAATATAAAAAAAAGAAGGTAAAAAAAAAAAAAATTCCCCAAAGTTGAAAAAGCGGCTAAATCTGGAAAATATACCCTTTTTAAGAGTATCCCCCAAAATGCTTCTTTCGTTTTCTTGATGTTTTGGCAATTTTTTAGGGTAATAATGATAAAAATTTACCAAAATTTGTATTAATTTATGACATAATGATGATAAAAGTGAGAATAAAGAGAATTGATGTTGATAATTTTATTAACTTATTTTATATATCATTATTATAATAATAATAAAAATTTATTATTATTTTATTATTAATTACATTATTTTTTATCATTATTATTATTTTTTTATTATTAATATTTTTATTATCTTTATATTTTTATTATTATTATTATTATTATCATTTTTATTTTTATTATTACTTTAATTTATTTTTTGCCAAAAAAATATATCATAATAATAATAAAAAAAAATAAAATAAAAAATAATAGTAACTTTTAAAATATTGTTATAAATTATTATTGTTATTATTATCATTTTTATTATTTTAGGTAGTAAATTGCAAAAGTAATTATTAAACATTAAAAAATTACAGCAATAAGATTGATTAAAATAATATAAAAATAAAATTATAAAATCGTTTTTATTGTTATTACTATTTTTATTGTAGTTTTTTAGTTATTTGCAAAAAATATATTAAACGCAATATTGCAAAATAATGTAAAATGCAATAATGATATAATAATTGAATAATGATGATAATGATGATGATGATAATAATAATGATGATAAGATGATGATAACGAAAAAAATGATGATCGCCGCGAACCAGGGCTCCTTCGCCTTGGGGGAAAGGGGGGCCGTTGTTCTGTTTGTGCGGGCAGGTTTTTTATGAGAGGTAGACAGCCGAGTTTTCCCCCGGTACTGGCTTAGGTGATTTTGGGGGGGGGGGAGAATTTTGGTATACGCACCCCCCACATATGCAAACACAAAGTGCGCAAATACTTAGACAAAATAACATACAAAATAGCCAAAATACGCTGACGACCGTGTTGCGCACATACGTTTTTGAGTTAAATAGTGCTCACCCCCATTATACGTTAAAACCGTACATGCAATATATTTTATACACAATACTTATCATACACAACACGCACTTTCACATACAAACACACAAATTTCATTATAATATATATATAATATTATATATATATCTTTTTTTTACAACACATTCAAAAACTAACAACATACCCCTATACACAATACACACTTATATGTACACACACTTGGCAGACCCCACACCAACCAAACAACACACACACCACATACATATATACATATATAATAAATAACATAATGTATACGCATACACACAACATAATACTAACTTACATACACACGTATATACGCATATATACACTCACAATAATATAATACAAAAATACACACTGCACAACATATACTTCATACATATGAAATATGCACATTATACATTCACACCTACATATATACAACAATACATAAAGATACACACTCGCACATACAAAACTACTAACATGAATATAATTTGGCCCAAAAAAGTTTTTTTTTTAAAATAAGTAGAGGGTTTTAATTTTTAAAAAAATTTTCC
>NW_023643820.1:91216-114040 GCF_015228065.2 Penaeus monodon | reverse complement strand
TATAAAATATCTTTTTTTTTTTTATTTTAAATTAAAAATTTTTTTTGCTTTTCCGATTATTACTGTAATTATTTAACTTTGTATTAATTATTTTTGCAATTTATATAAAAAAAAAAAAAGTAAAAGAATAAAAATAATTTTTGATAATTTTTTTTTATACAATTCAATTTAATAATTTTAAACATTATTATAAATTCAATATATGATTATTTATCTTAAATATATTTAAATTTGGTTTTCGATTTTGATTTTTTTCTTAACCTTTTTGATAATATGAACAATTTGTTATTATACATTTTATCATGATTTCTCATTATTATGTTATCATCATTTATCTCATTCTATCATTATCATATTATTGCAATTTATCCTATTGCATTATTATCATTTTATCATTATTGCAGTTAATATAGTTTTCACTATACTAAACCTAAAATTGCAATCATAAACAATAATAACGTTTTTATAATATTATTTATATCTTATTTTAATTAACATCGTTATTACTGTATTATTACTGTTTAATAATTATTTTTGCATTATACTACCAGTAAAGAATATAATGATATAATAACAATATAATATTAATACAATATTATAACGTTATTATTATTATTATTATATTTATTATATTATTATTGTTATTATTACAGTTATAATATATTTTTTGGAAATAATACTAAAAATTAAAGTAATATAATAATAATAATAATAATATAATAATAATAATTATAATATAATATTATAATAATAATCATAATAATAATACTAATAATAATATAATTGAATGATATAATAAAATATTGATAATATAATGATAATAGTAATAATATTAATAATCATCAAATGTTATCCAAATTCGCTTTATTCTCACTTTTTATCATCATTATTGTCATGATTAATAGAATTCTGGTAATTATTATATTATTAACCTAAATAATTCCAAATCATCAAATGCATGGAAAAACTCATTTTGAGTATACTCTCAAAAGCTATATTTTAGATTTTGATCGAATTTTTCGACTTATTATTTATTTCTTATTTTTTTATTTATTGCAAATGATATATATTAATATCAAATTTCATAAATATTCGCTTTATCTCACTTTTATCATCATTATTTCATATATATATAATTGAATTCTAATTATTATCATTATTACACTAATAATTGCCAAATCATCAATAATGAAAAAACAGTCATTTTAAATATAACTCCCCCAACAAGCTAATAATTTCGCAAACTAAAAATTTTGCCGTTTTTCGAACTTTGAATTATTTTTCTTTTCACACTTTTTTGATTATATATGGACACAATTCCTGTTATTATCTACATTATTATCATGATTATCATCACATTATTATCGTTAATCATTCATACATTATCATCATTATCACTCATCATTATCATCATTATTGCAATTATTATCTATTATTGCAATTATTATCATTATTATTGCAATTATTGCAGTTATAATATTAGTTTTACACTTTTACTAATAACAACTACATAATGATAGTAATAACAATATAATAACAATAATAACTTTTTTATATATTTTATTATATTATTATTCAATTATCTATCTTTATTCATTATATTTAATATACTTTACAATATATAATAAAATAATAATATATTATAAAATTAATAACAATAATTTTAAAAAAATTATTATAATGTAATTAATAATAAAATATAATATTATAAAATATTTTGAATATACGTAAAAGTATATATTATATAACATTATTATACATATATAAAATATTTTATTATATTACAGTTATATTATTATTTTTTTTGATTAATTATAATAATTAAAGTAATAATATAATAATAATATATATAATAATAATATATAATATATATAATAATATAATATAATATAATAATTATAATAATAATAATAGTAATAATTATTAATACAAATTTATCAAATATTTATCTACTTTTATATATTTATATTAATAAATATGTAATAATTATTATCATTATTATCAAATTCAAATCAAAATGAATTAAATACTCATTTTATATACTTCAAAGTATATAATTCTGGTAATTTTCATTATTACCAATATTGCAAATTTTTCATATACTTTAAATAACTATTGGATATATCTCTAATGCTATATTTTGTAGATTTTCCTTTTTACTTTTGGATATTTATCTTCACTTTTTATTAATATGATAATTCTTTATTATCATCATTATATCATTATTATCATATTATTTTATTCATCATATATCATTATTTCATCATATATCTTATTCAATTATTTTCATAATCAATTATTAAAATATTATTATTGAATAATTTTTATATTATTTTAATATACATTATACATATGATTATTACAATATAAAAAATAATAATTTATAATTTATTTTTTATGCAATTATTTAATTAACTAATATATATACATTATATAATATTTTCAATTTAACATTAAATTATATATTGATTTATTATATCATTAATATATATTATATATTTAAATTATATTATTAGTATTATACTATATAATATAATTGTAATAATAATATATAATATTAATAAATAATAATAATAATGATAATAATGATAAATATAATAATAATAATGATATAATAATAATATTGATAATAATAAGATATAGTAATATATGAATAATCATCAATCATTATCAAAATTCGCTTATTCCACTTTTATCATTATTATTATCAGATTAATAGGAATTCTGGTAATATATCATATTACCCTAATAATTGCCAAAATCATCCAATGAATGGAAAAACACGTCATTTTGGAGTATACTCTGAAAAGGGGCTATATTCGCTAGATTTGCCGCTTTTTCGACTTTGGGATTTTTTTTGCTTCACCTTTTTGATTATATATGGACACAATTCCTGTTATTATCATTCATATTATCAGATGATCATCATTTTATCGTTATCATCATCATTCATTCATAATTATTGCAATTATCATTCATTATTGCAATTATTATCATTATTATGAATTATTGCAGTGCATAATATATAGTTTTACAACTTTATAAATTAATAACTACACTAATGGTAGTAATAACATAATACTAACAATAATACGTTTTGAAAATAATGTTTGTATCATTATTTTAAGTAACAATATTATTACTTGTAATATTACTGTTATAATAATTATTTTTGCAATTATACTTACCAGTAAAAAGAATAAATAATGATAATAATAACAATAATAATATTAATAACAATATTTAACGATTTATTAACTTATTATTACTTATTATCATTATTATTGTTATTATTAAAGTTATAATATATTTGGCAATAATATAATAATTAAACGTAATAATAATAAAATAATAATAATAATAATAATAAGAATAATAATAATAATAATAATAAAAATAATAATAATACTGATAATAATAATACTATTGATATAAGAATGATAATAGTAATAATATTATTAAGCATCAAAGTTATCCAAATTCGCCTTTATTCTAACTTTTATCATCATTGATTGCAGATTCATAGAATTCTGGTAATTATTTATCATATTACCCTAATATTTGCCAAAAATCATCAATGAATGGAAAAAAACGTCATTTTGGAGTATACTCTCAAAAGCTATATTTCGCTAGATTTTGCCGCTTTTCGACTTTTGGGAATTTTTTTCTTTCACCTTTTGTATTAGATATGGACCAATCATGTTATTATCATCATTTATTATCATGATTATCATCAGTATTATCGTTATCAATCATCATTATCATATTATCATCTCATTATCATCATTATTACAATTATATCCTCAGTATGCAATTATTAGCATTATTATTGCAATTATTGCAGTTATAATATATAATTTTACAACTATTACTATTATTAACAACACAATTAATGAGAGTAAAATAACAATAATAATAACAAGTAAAACGCTTTATATAATGATTTATATCATTATGTTTAATTAACATGTATTACTGTAATTATTATGTTATAAAAATTATTTTTCCAATTATACTACCAGGTAAAAAAAGAATAATAATGCTACTAATACAATAATAATATTTAATAACAATATTTAACGATTATTATATTATGATTAATAATTATTATCATTATTTGTTATTATACATTAATATATTTTTGGCAATCATACTAATAATAAAGTAATAATAATAATATAATAATAATAATAAGAATAATAATAATAATTAATAATAATAATACATAATGATAATAATAAATAATAATGATAAAATAATAACTATGATAAATAATGATATATAGTATAATATTAAAATCATCAATTTTATCCAAATTCGCTTATTTCACTTTTATAATCATTATTGTCATGATAATAGAATTCTGGTAATTATTTCATTATTACCCTAATAATTGCCAAAATCATCAAAGAATGGAAAAAAAACGGTTTTTAGGAGTATACTCTCAAAAGGCTAGATTTCGCTAGATTGCCCGCTTTTTCGACTTTTCGGAATTTTTTCTTTCACCTTTTTGATTATATATGGACACAATTCCTGTTATTATCATCATATATATGATTATCATCATTATTATCGGTATCATCATCAGTATCATCATTATATCATCTTATCCTCATATTGCACGTACTTATCATCATTATTGCAATTATTATCATATTATTGCAATTATTGCAGTTATAATATATAGTTTACACTATACTATACACTACAAAATGATAGTAATAACAATATAATACATAATAACGTTTTATAATATTATTTATATCATTATTTTAATTAACATCGTTATTACTGTAATTATTACTGTTATAATAATTATTTTTGCAATTATACTACCATAAAAGAATAATAATGTAATAATAACAATATAATAATACAATATTATAACGATTATATTATTATTATTATATTATTATCATTATTATTGTATTATTACAGTTATAATAATTTTTTGGCATAATACTAATATTAAAGTAAAATTAATAATATAATATAATAATAAATAATAATATATAATATATAATAATATAATAATATAATATAATAATGATAATAATAATATATTGATAATAATAATGATAATAGTAATATTTAATAATCATCAAATGTTATCCAATCGCTTTATCTCACTTTATCATCATTATGCATGATTAATAGAATTCTGGTAATTATATCATATTACCCTAATAATTGCCAAAATCATCAAATGAAGGAAAAAACGTCATTTTGGAGTATACTCTCAAAGGCTATATTTCGCTAGATTTTGCCGTTTTTCGACTTTTGGGATTTATTTCTTTCACCTTTTTTGATTATATGGACACAATTCCTGTTTATTATCATCATTATTATCATGATTATCATCATTATTATCGTTATCATCATCATTCATCATTATCATCATCATTATCATCATTATTGCAATTATTATCATCATTATTGCAATTATTATATTATTGCAATATTGCAGTTATAATATATAGTTTTACAACTATACTAATAACAACTACAATAATGATAGTAATAACAATATAATAACAATAATAACGTTTTTATAATAATATTTATATCATTATTTTAATTAACATCGTTATTACTGTAATTATTACTGTTATAATAATTATTTTTGCAATTATACTACCAGTAAAAGAATAATAATGATAATAATAACATATAATATATATACATATTATCACGATAGTATTATTATATTATCCGTATTTATCAATTATTTGTTATCATTACATTTATATATATTTTTTTGGCAATAATACTATAATTAAAGTAATATATAATGAATAATAATAATAATATAATAATAATAATAATAATAATAATAATAATGAAATAGTATAAATATTAATATCATCAAATGTATCCACATTCGCTTATTCCAACTTTTATCATCATTATTGTCCATGATTAATCGAAACTGGTAATTATTATCATTATTACCCTAATAATGCCAAACTCAAGCAAATGAATGGGAAACAACGTCATTGGAGTATACTCTCAAAAGCTATATTTCGTATATTTTGCCGGTTTATTCGACTTCTGGGATTTTTTTTCTTTCCCACAAACCCTTTTTTTGATTAGATATGACACAATCCTGTTATTATCATCATTTATTTATCATGATTATCATCATTATATCGTTATCATCATCATTATCATCATTATCAATCATCATTATCATCATTATTGCAATTTTATCCTCATTATGCAATTATTATCATTATTATTGCAATTATTGCAGTTATATTATATAGTTTTTACAACTATAATAATAACAACTACAATAATTATAGTAATAACAATAATTTTATCAATAATTTGTTTTTTATAATAATTATTTATATCATTATTTTAATAAACATGTTATTACCGTAATTATTACTGTTATAATAATTATTTTTGCAATTATACTACCAGTAAAAAGATAATAATGATAATAATAACAATAATAATAATAATAACAATATTATACGATTAGTATTTATTAGTAATCGTATTAGCATTATTATTGTATTATGACAGTTAAATATATTTTTTAGCATAATACAATAATTAAAGTATCATATAATGATGATAATAATAATAATCATAATAATAATAATATAATAATAAGAAAATAATAATAAAATAATAATAATATAATAATAAATATGATAATAATAATAATATTGATACTAAGTTATGATGATAGTAATTAATATTAAGTAACCTCAAATGTTATCCAAATCGCTTTATTCTCACTTTTATCATCATTATACGTCAAAGTTAATAGAATTCCTGGTAATTATTATCATTTTCCCTAATAATTGCCAGATCAATCAAATGAAAGAAAAAACTCATTTTGGAGTATACTCTGCAAAAGGCTATATTTTCGCTAGATTTTGCGTTTTTTTCGACTTTTGGGATTATTTTTTCTTTCACCTTTTTTGATTATATTGGACACACTTCTGTTATTATCATCATTATTTATCATGATTATATCATTAATTATCGTTCTCATCATCATTATCATCATTCTCAATCATCATTTCATCATTATTGCAATTATTTCATCATTATTGCAATTATTAATCATTATTAGTGCAATTATTGCAGTTATAATATATAGTTTTACACTATACTAATAACAACTACAATAATGATAGTAATTACAATATAATAACAATAATGACGTTTTTTATAATATTATTTATATCATTATTTTAATTACATCGTTATTACTGTAATTATTCTGTTATAGTATTTTCTTTTTGCATTATACTACCAGTAAAAAAAAGAATAATAAGATAATAATACCAATAATCATGAATAATAACAATATTATAACGATTATATTATTTATATTATACTTATTATCATTATTATGTTTTTATTATTATTACAGTATAATATATTTTTTGGCAATAATACTATAATTACAGTAATAAATAATAATATAATAATAATATTATAATACATAATAATAATAATGATAAATAATAATAATATTGAAATATAATAATGATAATAGTATAATATTATAATCATCAAATGTTTTACCAAAATTCGCTTATTCTCACTTTTATCGATCATTATTGTCAGAGTAAATAAAATTCTGGTAATTATTATCATTATACTCTAATAATTCCAAAAATCATCAAATGACTGGAAAAAACTTCATTTTGGAGTATACTCTCAAAAAGGCTATATTTCGCCTAATTTTTGCCGGTTTTCGACTTTTGGGATTTTTTTTCTTTGACCTTTTTTATTATATATGGACACAATTCCTTTTATTATCATGATTATTATCATGATTATCATCATTTAATTATCTTTACCATCATTATCATCATCATTAATCATCATTATTGCAATTTATTAATCCTCATTATTGCATTATTTCATCATTATTGCAATTATTATCATTATTATTGCAATATTGCAGTTATAATATATCGTTTTATAACTATATACTAACAACTGACATAATTGATAGTAATAACACTAATAATAACAATAATACAACGTTTTTATAAATATTATTTATATCATTATTTAATGACATCGTTCTTACCTGTAATTATTACCGTTTATAATTTCATTTTTTGCAAGTTTACTACCAGTAAAAAGAATAATAATGATGATAATAACATAATAATATTAATAACAATATCATAACGCTTATTATTATTATTATTCTTATATACTATCATTATTATTGTAATTATTATAGTTTTTCTAATTATTTTTTGTTCCAAATAATACTAATAATTAAAGTAATTATAAATAATAAATATAATAATATAATTAATAATAATCATAATATAATAATATAAGAATATAATAGTAATAACAATAGTGATAATGATAATGATAATATTAATAATATTAATAATCCAAATCCAAATTCTCTTTATTCTCATTTTTTATCAATCCTTATTAATCATTTATTTAATAGAATTCTGGTAATTATTATCATTATTACCCTAATAATTGCCAAAATCTAAAAAATGAATGGAAAAAAATTCATTTTGGGAGTATACTCTCAAAGGCTATAATTTCGCGTAGATTTTGGCCGCTTTTTTCGACTTTCGTGATTTTTTTCTTTCACCTTTTTTATTATATCTGGACCCATTCCTTTTTATCATCATTATGTATCATGATTAATCATCATTATTATCGTTATCATCATCATTATCATCATTATCATCATCATTATCATCATTATTGCCATTATTATCATCATTAATTACAATTATTATCATTAATTATTTTCAATTTATGGCAAGTTTCTATATATAGTTTTTTTTAACAACTATATCTAATAAACAACTACAATTATATAAGTACTAACCATAATTAATATCAATAATAACGTTTTTATAATAATTATTTATATCATTATTCTATTAACCGCGTTATTACTGTAATTATTACTGTTAATAATAATCATTTTGCAATTTTACTACCAGAACAAAAATAATAATGATAATAATACCATACTATATTAATAACATATTATAGCCCGGGAAAAAATTTAAAAAAATTTAAATGATTATTATCATTATACTTGTATCATTATTATTGTTTTATTATTACAGTTATAATATATTTTTTTGGCAATAATACTAATAATTAAAGTGATACTAATAATAATAATAATAATATAATAATAAAGAATAATATTAAATAATAATAATACGATAATCATAATTAATAGTAATCATATTAATATCTAGTAATGTTATCCAAATTCTCTTTAATTCTCACTTTTATCAACATTTATTGTCATGATAATAGAATTCTGGTAATTATTACCTATCTTGCCAAATCATCAATGATGAAAAAATGTCATTTTGGAGTATACTCTCAAAGGCTAATTTCGCGAAGATTTTGGCCGCTTTTTTTTCGACTTTTGGGATTTTTTTTCTTTCACCTTTTTTGATTAATATGGACAACGTTCCTGTTATCATATCAGTATTATCATATTATCATGCATTATTATCGTTATCATCATTAATCATCATCATTACATCAAAAAATTTTTTTTTTTTTTTAAAAATTGCCAATTTTATCATCATTATTGCGATTATTCTCATTCTTATTGCAATTATTGCAGTTATAATATATATTTTTACAATTATACTAATTACAAACTACAATAATGTAGTAATAAATAAGAATAACAATATAAGTTTTTTTATATAATTATTATGTCATTATTTAATTAACATCGTTAATTACTGTAATATTATCTGTTATAATAATCATTTTTTCCAAATTAACTTCCACTAAAAAGAATAATAATGATAATAATAACAATAATATATTAATAACCATTTATAACGATTATTATTATTATTATTATTATTTATTATATTTCATTATTATTGTTATTATTATCAGTTTATATATATATTTTTTGGCAATAATACTATAATGAAAAGTAATAATAATATAATAATATATTAATAATAATATAATAATATTGACCATGTAATGATATATAATAATATTAATAATCATCCAATGTTATCAAATTCGCTTCATTCTCACTTTTTATCATCATTATTGTCAATATAATAGAGTATTCTGGTAATTATTATTATTATTACCGTAACTACTTGCCACAATCATCAAATAAATGGAAAAAACGTCATTTTGAGTATACTCTCAAAAAGCTATATTTCGCTAGATTTTGCCGCTTTTTCGACTTTTGACTTTTGGGATTTTTTTCTCCACCTTTTTTTATTATATATGGACACAATTCCCTGGTTATTATCATCATTATTATCATGATTATCAATCTTCTATCGGTATCCTCATTATCCTCATTATTGCAATTATTATCTCATTATTGCAATAGTATCTTATTATTGCAATTATTGTCAGTTATAATATATAGGTTTACAACTATGCTAATAACAACTAAATTAATGATAGTAATAAACAATAATAATCCAATACTAACGTTTTTATAATAATTATTTATATCAATAATTTTATTAACAATCATTATTACTGTAATTATTACTGGTTGTTATAATAGTCATCTTTGCTATGATACTACCATTAAAAAGATAATCAGTGATAATAATAACATAATAATATCATAACAATAATTATCAACATTTTTATTATTGTTATTATATTATTATTATACTTATTATCATTATTATTGGATATTATTGACAGTTATATATACTTTTTGGTCATAATACTAATAATTAAAAGTAATAATAATAAATAATAATAATATAATAATAATAATAATAATAATAATAATAATAATAATAGTGATAATATAATGATAATAGTTAATAATATTTAATAATCATCAATGTTATCAAACTTTCTTATTCTCACTTTTTATCATCCATATTTCATGATTAATAATTTGGTAATTATTGTCATTATTACCCTAATAATTGCCCAGATCATCAAATGAATGTAAAAAACGTCATTTTGGAGTATACTCTCACAAGGCTATGTTTCGCTAGATATTATCGCTTTTTTTAACTTTTGGGATTTATTTTTCCTTTGCAACCTTTTTATTATATATGGACCCCAATTCCTGTTATTATCATTATTATTATCAATTATTAATCATCAATCATTATCATCATTAGCATCATCATTATCATCATATGGCAATTATATTCTCATTATTGCAATTATTATCCATCATTATTGCAATTATTATCATCATTAATTGCAATTATTATCAATATTATTGCAATTGTTGCAGTTATAATATATAGTTTTAAAACTATACTAATAACAACTACAGTAATGATAGTAATAACAATAATAATAACAATATTAACGTTTTTATAATAATTTTTCTATCATTATTTTAATTACCATCGTTATTACTGGAATTATACTGTTATAATAATTATTTTGTCCAATTTACTGACCATTTAAAAAGAATAATAATGATAATAATAACAATAATAATATTAATAATAATGTTACAACGATTAATATTGATATTATTATACTTCTTATCATTATTATTGTTATTATTCCAATTATAATATATTTTTTAGCAAAATACTAATACTAAAGTAATAATAATATAATTAATAATAATAATAATAATAATAATATAATAATAATAAAAATAATAATAATAAAACAATAATAATATTGATAATGATACGGATGATAACAATAATAATATTAATTCAACAATGTTATCCAAATTTTTTCTTTACTCTCATTTTTTATCATCATTTTGTCATGATTAATAGAATTCTGGTAATTATCATCATTATTAACCTAATAATTGCCAAAATCATCAAATGATTTTGCCGCTTTTTAGACTTTTTGGATTTTTTTTTTGTTCACTTTTTTTTATTATATATGTACACAATTCCTGTTATTATTATCATTATTATCATGATTATCATCATTATTATCGTTTATCATCCTTATTATCATCATTATCATCATCATTATCATCATTATTGTAATTAGCATCATTATTGCAATTATTATCATTATTATTGCAATTATTGCAGTTTAATATTATTTTTACAACTATACCTAATACAACTACAATATTATAGTAAATAGCATAATAATAAAAAATAACGGTTTTATAATTATATATATATCATTATTTTAATTAAATCGTTAACTACTGTAATTATTACTGTTATAAAATAATAATTTTTGCAATTATACTACCAGTAAAAAAGAATAAAATAAAATTTTGATAATAACAATAATAATATATTATTAACAATAATTAATAATGATTATTATTATTTTTATTATTGTACTTATTATTAATTATTAATTATTATTATTATTATTATTATTATTGTTGTTATTATTACAGTTATAATACATTTTTCGGCAATAATTAATTATTAAATTAATAATGATAATAATGATCTAATAATTATAATAATAATATAATATTTAATAATAATAATAATATATTATTGATATCATAATGATAAAAGTAATAATATTAATAGCATCAAATGTTATCTAAATTCCCCTCTTTATTCTCATCATTTATCATCATTATTGTCATAATTAATGAATTTCTTGTAACTATTATCATTATTACCTCTACTAATTGCCAAAAATCATCAATTTAAATGAAAAAACGGTCAATTTGGAGTAAACTCTCAAAAAGGCTAGATTTCGCTAGTTTTTGCCGCTTTTTCATCTTTGGATGTTTTTCTTTCAATCCTTTCTTTGCTGGATTATTGACACAATTCCTGTTATTATCATCAGTATTATCATGATTATTATCATTATAATCATCATCTTATCATCATTATCATCCTCATTATCATATTATTGGAATTTATTATCAATCATTATTTAATTATTATCATTATTATTGCAATTATTACAGTTATAATATATATTTTTTAGCACTATGCTATAACAACTACCATAATGATAGTATAACAATAAGAATACGATAATAACGTTTTTATAATAATTATTTATATCATTATTTTATTAACATCGTTATTATACTGTATCATTACTGTTATAATCATTAATTTTGCAATTATACTACAGTAAACTAAATAATAATGATTTAATAATAGCAATACTAATATTAATACTAATATATAACGATTCTTATTATTATTTTATTATTATTATTATCATTATTAATTTTATTTCTATTAATTACAGTTTTTAATATATTTTTTTGGCAATAATCTAATAATTAAAGTATTTATAAATAATAATAATATAATAATAATAATAATATAATAAATAATAATAATAAAAGAAAAATATTAAATAATACTAAAATAATAATAATAATATAATAATATAATAAAATAATAATATATTAATATATTGAAAATAATAATGATTACATTAATAATATTAATAATCATCAAATATTATGGCAAATTCTCTTATTCTGACTTTATCACATTATTGTCAATGGATTAATAGAATTCTGGTAATTATTATCATTATTACCCTAATAATTGCCAAAATCATGAAATTAATAAAAAAAAAAAATCATGCTGGAGTATACTCTCAAAAGGCTATATTACGGTAGATTTCGCCGGTTTTTCGACTTTTGGGATTTTGATACTTTCACCTTTTTTGATTATATATGGACACAATTCCTGTTATTATCATCATTATTATCATGATTTTCATCATTATTATCCTCATCATCATCATTGTCATTATCATCATCATCATCATCATTATTGCAATTATTATCATCATTAATGATATTATTATCATTATTATTGCAATTATTGCAGTTATAATATATAGTTTTACAACTATACTAATAATAACTGCAATAATGATAGTAATAGCAATAATAATAAGAATAATAACGTTTTTATAATAATTATTTATATCATTATTTTAATTAATCGTTATTACTGTAATTATTACTATGATAATTATTTATGCAACTATGCTACCAGTAAAAAGAATAATAATGATAATAATAACATAATAATATTAATAACAATATTATAACGATTAGTATTATTGTTATTATACTTATTATTATTATTATTGTTATTATTACAGTTATAATATATTTTTTGGCAATAATACTAATAATTAAAGTAATAATAATAACAATAATAATACTAATACTAATAATAATAATAATAATAATAATAATAATAATAATATTGATATTATTAATAAGAATAATAATATTGATAATAATAATGATAATAGTAATAATATTAATAATCATCAAATGTTATCCAAATTCGCTTTATTCTCACTTTTATCATCATTTTTTTCATGATTAATAGAATTCTGGTAATTATTATCATTAATACCCTAATAATTGTCAAAATCCTCAAATGAATGGAAAAAACGTAATTTTGGAGTATACTGTCACATTGCCTATATTTCGTTTGATTTTGCCGCTTTTTCGACTTTTGGGATTTTTTTGTTTTACCTTTTTTGATTATATATGGACACAATTCCTGTTATTATCATCATTATTATCATGATTATCATCATTATTATCGTTATCATCATCATTATCATCATTATTGCAATTATTATCATCATTATTGCAATTATTATCATTATTATTGCAATTATTGCAGTTATAATATATAGTTTTACAACTATACTTATAGTAACTGCAATAATGATAGTAATAACAATAATAATAACAATAATAAAGTTTTCATAATAATTATTTATATCATTATTTTAATTAACATCGTTATTACTGTAATTATTACTGTTATAATATTTTTTTTTTTGCAATTATACTACCAGTAGAAATAATAATAATAATAATAATAATAATAATAATAATAAAATTAATAACAATATCATAACGATTAGTATTATTATTATTAAACTTATTATTATTATTATTGTTATTATTACAGTTATAATATATTTTTATAGCAATAATCTGATAATTAATAATAATAATAATAATAATAATAATAATAATAATAATAATAATAATAATAATAATAATAATAATAATAATAATAATAATATTGATAATGATAATGATAATAGTAATAATATTAATAATCATCAAATGTTATCCAAATTCTCTTCATTCTCACTTTTATCGTCATTATTGTCATGATTAATAGAATTCTGGTAATTATTATCATTATTACCCGAATAATTGCCAAAATCATCAAATGAATGGAAAAAACGTCATTTTGGAGTGTAATCTCAAAAGCTTATATTTCGCTAGATTTTGCCACTTGTTCGACTTTTGGGAGTTCCTTTCTTTCACCTTTTTTTTTTTTTATTGTATATGGATACAATTCCTGTTATTATCATTATTATTATCGTGATTATCATCATTATTATAGTTATCATCATCTTTATCATCATTGTCATCATCAATATCATCATCATTATCATCATTATTGCAATCCATATCATCATTAATGCAATCATTATCATTATTTTTGCAATTATTGCAGTTGAAATATATAGTTTTGCAAATATACTAATAACAACTACAATAATGATAATAATAACAATAATAATAAATTTAATAACGTTTTTATAATAATTATTTATATCAATATTTTAATTAACATCGTTATTACTGTAATTATTACTGTTATAATAATTATTTTTGCAATTATAGTACCAGTAAAAAGAATAATAATGATATTAATATTAATAATATTAAAAACAATATTTTAACGATTAGTATTATTATTATTATACTTATTATTATTATAATTGTTATTATTACAGTTATAATATATTTTTGGCAATAAAAGCAATTAAAGTAATAATGATAATAATAATAATAATAATAATAGTAATAATAAAAATAACAATAATCATAATAATAATAATAATAATAATAATAATAATAATAATAATAATAATAATAATAATAATAATAATAATAATAATAATAATAATAATAATAAAAATAATAATAATAATAATAATAATAATAATATTATTATTATTAATAATGATAATGTTAATAATATTATTAATCATCAAATGTTATCCAAATTCTCTTTATTCTCACTTTTATCATCATTATTGTCATGTTTAATACAAATCTCAAAAGGGAAAATATTTCGATTGATTTTGCCGCTTTTTCGATTTGTGGAATTTTTTCTTTTACTTTTTTATTATATATGAACACAATTCCTGTTATCATCATTATTATCATGATTATTACCATTAGTATCGTTATCATCATCATTATCATCCTTACTGCAATTATTATCATCATTATTGCAATCATTATCATCCCTATTGCAATTATTATCATCATTTTTGCAATTATTATCATTATTATTGCAATCATTGCAGAGATATATATTTTTGCAATTATACTAATATCAACAATAATAATAGAAATAACAATAATGATAGCAATAATAACGATTTTATTGTAATTATTTCAATCGTTATTTTAATTAATATCGTTATTACTGTAATTATTACTGTTATAATAATTATTTTTGCAATTGTACTACCAGTAAAAATCATAGGAATGATAATAATAACAATAGTAATATTAATAACAATATTATAACGATCACTCTTATTATTACTATACTTATTATTATTATTATTATTATTATTATTATTATTATTATTATTATTATTTATTACAGTTATATTATATTTTTTTGGCAATTATACTAATAATTAAAGTAATAATGATAATAATAATAATATTAATAATAATAATGATAATAATAATAATAACAATAATAATGATAATAGTTATAATGAAATAATAATAATAATAATAATAATAATAATAATAATAATAATAATAATAATGATAATAATAATAATAATAATAATAATAATAATAATGATAATAATAATAACAATAATAATAATAATAATGAAAATGTTAATAATATTATTAATCATCAAATGTTATCCAAATTATCTTTATTCTCACCTTTATCGTCATTATTGTCATGATTAATATAAATCTGGTAATTATTATCATTATTACCCTAATAATTGCCAAAATATCAAAGAAATCGAATAAACTTCTTTTTGGAGTTTAATCTCAAAAGGCTATATTTCGCTAGATTTTTTTCGACTTTGTGGATTTTTTTTCTTTTACCTTTTTTATTATATATGGACACAATTCATGTTGTTATCATCATTATTATCATGATTATCATCATTATTATCGTCATCATCATCATTATTATCATCATTATCATCATTATCATCATTATTGCAATTATTATCATTATTGCAATTATCATCATTATTTTTGCAATTATTGCAGTTATGATATATTTTTTACAACTATACTAATAGCAACAACAATAGTATTAGAAATAACAATAATAAAAACAATAATAACGATTCTATGATAATTATTCATATCATTATTCTAATTAATATCGTTATTTCTGTAATTATTACTGTTATAATAATTATTTTTGCAATTGTACTACCAGTGAAAACAATAATGATAATTATAACAATAATAATATTAATAACAATGTCATAACGATTACTTTTATTATCATTATACTTATTATAATTATTATTGTTATTATTATAGTTATAATATATTTTTGGCAATACTACTACTACTACTACTACTACTACTACTACTACTAATAATAATAATAATAATAATAATAATAATAATAATGATAATTGTGATAATAATAATAATAATAATTATAATAATAATAATAATAATAATAATAATAATAATAATAATAATAATAATAATAATAATAATAATAATAATGATAATAACGATAATAATAATGATAATGTTAATAATATTATTAATCATCAAATGTTATCCAAATTCTCTTTTTTCTCACTTTTATCGTCATTATTGTCATGATTAATACAAATCTAGTAATTATTATCATTATTACCCTAATAATTGTCATCAAAGAAATCGAAAAAACGTAATTTTAGAGTATACTCTCAAAAGGCTATATTTCGCTAGATTTTTTCGACTTTGTTGATTTTTTTTTTCTCTTACCTTTTTTTTTATTATATATGGACACAATTCCTGTTGTTATCATCATTTTTATCATAAATATCATCATTTATATCGTTATCATCATCATTATCATAATTATCATCATTATTGCAATTATTTTATTGTCATATATTGCAATTACTGTAGTTATAATATATATTTTTGCAACTATAATACAAGCAACTACAATAATAATAGAAATAACAATAATAATAACAATAATAACGATTTTATGATTATTATTTATATCATTAATATCGTTATTACTGTAATTATTACTGTTTTAATAATTATTTTTGCAATTTCACTACCAGGAAAAATAATAATAATTATAATAATAACAATAGTAATATTAATAACAATGTTATAACGATTAGTATTTTTTGGCAATAATACTAATAATTAAAGTAATAATAATAATAATAACAATAATAATAATAATAATTATAATAATAATATTAATAATAATAATAATGATAATAATAATAATAATAATAATAATAATAAAAATAATATTAATAATGATAATAATAGTGATAATGTTAATAATATTACTAATCATCAAATGTTATCCAAATTCTCTTTATTCTCACTTTATAGTCATTATATTCATGATTAATACAAATCTGGTAATTATTATCATTATTACCGTAATAATTGCTAAAATCGAAAAAAAAACTCATTTTGGAGTATCTTCTCAAAAGGCTATATTTTTCTAGATTTTGCTTCTTTTTTTGACGTTTGGGATTTTTTTTCTTTCACCTTTTATGATTATATATGGACACAGTTCCTGTTGATATCATCATTATTATCATGATTATCACCATTTTTATAGCAATTGCAATTATTATCATTATTATTGCATTTTGTTGCAGTCATAATATATAGCAACAAAAATAATAATAGAAATAACATTCATAATAAGAATTAATTATTACTGTTATAATAATTATTTTTTGGAATTGTACTTCCATTAAAAATAATAAAAATGATAATAGTAACAATGATAATAATAATAATAATAATAATAACAGTAATAATAATAATAATAATAATAATAATAATAACAATAATAATAATAATAATAATAATAATAATAATAATAATAATAATAATAATAATAATAATAATATCAATAACAATGATACTAATAACAATAATGTTAATAATATTATTAATCATCAAATGTTATCGAAATTCTCTTTATTCTCACGTTTATCGTCATTATTATAATGATTAATACAAATCTGGTAATTATTATCATTATTACCCTAATAATTGCCAAATCATAAAAAAGCGAAAACACGTCATTTTGGAGTATACTCTCAAAAGGCTATATATCGCTAGATTTTGCCGCTTTTTTGTCTTTTGGGATTTTTTTCCTTTTACCTTTTTATTATACATGGACACAATTCCTGTTGTTATAATCATTATTATCATGATTATCATCATGTTCATCGTTAATATCATCATTATCATTATTATAATCTTTATCATTGTCATTATTAATGCAATTATTGCATTTATCGTATATTTTTTTTCAACTATACTAATAGCAACATCAATAATAATAGAAATAACAATAATAATAACAATAATAACGATTTTGTAATAATTATTTATATCATTATTTTAATTAATATCGTTAACACTGTAATTATTACTGTAATAATAATTATTTTTGCAATTGTACTACCAGTAAATATAATAAAAATGGTAATAATAACAATAATAACATTAATAACGATATTATAGTGATTACTATTATTATTATAATAGTTATTATTATTATTATTATTATTGTTATTATTATTATTATTATTACAGTTATAATATATTTTTGGTAATAATACTAATAATTAAGTTATTTATAATTATGATAATAATAATATTAATAATATTAATAATAATAATAATAATAATAATAATAATAATAATAATAATAATAAAATAATAATAATAATAATAATAATAATAATAATAATAATAATAATAATAATAATGATAATTTAATTATATTATTAATCATCAAATGTTATCCAAATTCTCTTCATTCTCACTTTTATCGTCATTATTGTCATGATTAATACAAATCTGGTAATTATTATCATTATTACCATAATGATTGCCAAAACCATCAAAAAAATCGAAAAAACGTCATTTTGGAGTATACTCTCAAAAGGCTATATTTCGCTAGATTTAGCCGCTTTTTCGACTTATGGGATTTTTTTTCTTTTACCTTTTTCTTATTATATATGGACACGATTAATGCTGTTATCATCAATATTATCATGATTATCATCATTATTATCATTATTATCATCATTATCATAATTATCATCATCATTATCATCATTATTGCAATTATTATCATTATTATTGCAATTATTGCAGTTATAATATATATTTTTGCAACTATCCTAATAGCAACAACAATAATAATAGGAATAACAATAATAATAAAATTAATAACGATTTTATAATAATTATTTATATCATTATTTTAATTACTATCGTTATTACTGGAATTATTACTGTTATAATAATTATTTTTGAAGTTGTACTACCAGTAAAAATAATAATAATGATACTAATAACAATAATAATATTGATAACAATATTATAACGATTACTATTATTTTATTATACGTATTATTATTATTATTATTTTTATTATTATTACAGTTATGATATATATTTTGGCAATAATACTAATAATTAAAGTAATAATAATAATAATAGTAATAATAATAAAAATAATAATAATAAAAATAATAATAATAATGGTAATAATAATAATAATAATAATAATATTAATATTAATATTAATAATAATAATGACAATGTTAATGATATTATTAATCATCAAATGTTATCGAAATTCTCTTAATTCTCACTATTATCATCATTATTGTCATAATTAATACAAATATGGTAATTATTATCATTATTGCCCTAATAATTGCCAAAATCATTAAAGAAATCGAAAACCCGTCCTTTTGGAGTATCCTCTCAAAAGGCTATATTTCGCTAGATTTTGCCGGTTTTTCGACTTTTGAGATTTTTTTCTTTTACCTTTTTATTATATACGTAAACAATTCCTGTTGTTATTGTCATTAATATCATGATTATCATCATTATTATCGTTATCATCATCATTATCATCATTATCATCAACAACAACAATAATAATAGAAATAACAATAATAATAACAATGATAACGATTTTATAATAATTATTTATATCATTATTTTAATTAATATAGTTATTACTGTAATTATTATTGTTATAATAATTATTTTTGCAATTGTACTACTAGTAAAAATAATAATAATGATACAAATAACAATAATAATATTAATAACAATATTATAACGATTACTATTATCATTATTATACTTATTATTATCATTATTGTTATTATAACAGTTATAATATATTTTTTGGCAATAATAATAATAATGATAATAATAATAATAATAATAATAATAATAATAATAATGATAATAATAATAATAATAATAATTATAATAATAGTAATAATAATAATAATAATAATAATAATAATAATAATCACAATAATAATAATAATAATAATAATAATAATAAAAATAATAATAATAATAACACAATTCCTGTTGCTATCATCATTATTATCATGATTATTATCATTATTATCGTTATCATCATTATCATCATTATTTCAATATAATAATAATAATAATAATAATAATAATAATAATAATAATAATAATAATAACAGTAATAATAATAATTATAATAATAATGATAATGTTAATAATATTATTAATCATCAAATGTTATCGAAATTCTCTTTATTATCTCGTTTATCGTCATTATTGTCATGATTAATACAAACTTGGTAATTCTTATTATTATTATCCTAATAATTTCCCAAATCATCAAATAAATCGAAAACACGTCATTTTGGAGTATCCTCTCAAAAGGCTAAATTTCGCTTGATTTTGCCACCTTTTCGACTTTTGGGATTTTGTTTCTTCTACGTTTCTTGTTATTATATATGGACACAATTCCTGTTGTTATCATCATTATTATCATGATTATCATCATTTTTATCGTTATCATCATCATTATCATCATTATCAACCTTATCATCATCATTATCATCATTATTGCAATTATTATCATCATTATTGCAATTATTATTATTATTATTGCATTTATTGCAGTTATGATATATAATTTTTCAACTATATTAATAGCAACAACAATAATAATAGAAATAACAATAATAATATCAACAATAGCGATTTTATAATAATTATTTTTATCATTATTTTAATTAATATCGTTATTACTGCAATTATTATTGTTATAATAAGTATTTTTGCAATTGTACTACCAGTAAAATAATAATAATGATAATAATAACAATAATGACATTAATAACAATATTATAACGATTACTATTATTATTATTATACTTATTATTATTATTATTGTTATTATTACAGTTTTTTAATAATAATAATAATAATAATAATAATAATAATGATAATAATAATGATAATGTTAATAATATTATTAATCATCAATTTTTTTTTCCAAATTCTCTTTATTCTCACTTTTATCGTCATTATTGTCATGATTAATACAAATCTGGTAATTATTATCATTGTTACCCTAATAATATCCAGAATCATCAAAGAAATCGAAAAAAAACGTCATTTTGGAGTATACTATCAAAAGGCTATATTTCGCTAGATTTTGCCGTTTTTCGACTTTTAGGATTTTTTTACCTTATTTTATATATATGGACACATTCTGTTATCCTTTATGTTTATTATGATTGCATTATCATCATTATCATCAA
>NW_023643820.1:84824-87324 GCF_015228065.2 Penaeus monodon | reverse complement strand
AATATATTATAACTGTAATAATAATATAATAATAACAATAATAATAATAATAATAAATAACTATTATAATAATAATAGTAATCACTATAATATCGTTATTAATGTTATTATTGTTTTATTACCATTTTTATTATATTTACTGGTAGTACAAATGCAAAAATAATTATTATTACAGTGATAATTACAGTGTTAACGATATTAATTAAAATAATGATATAAATAATTATTACAAAATCGTTATTATTGTTATTATTATTGTTATTTCTATTATTATTGATGTTGCTATTAGTATAGTTGAAAAAAAATATACGATAAATGCAATAATTGCATTAATAATGACAATGATAAAGATTATAATAATGATAATGATGATATTAACGATAAACATGATGATAATCATGATAATAATGATTATAACAACAGGAATTGTGTCCATATATAATGAAAAAGGAAAAAGGAAAAAAATCCCAAAAGACGAAAAAGCGGCAAAATCTAGCGATATATAGCCTTTTGAGAGTATACTCCAAAATGACGTGTTGTCGCTTTTTTATGATTTTGGCAATTATTAGGGTAATAATGATAATAATTACCAGATTTGTATTAATCATTATAATAATGACGATAAAAGTGAGAATAAAGAGAATTTCGATAACATTTGATGATTATAATATTATTAACATTATTGTTATTAGTATCATTGTTATTATTTATTATTATTATTATATTATTATTATTATTATTATTATTATTATTATTATTATTATTATTATTATTATTATTATTATTATTATTATTACTGTTATATTATTATTATTAATATTATTATTGTTATTATTATCATTTTTATTATTTTTAATGGAAGTACAATTGCAAAAAATAATTATTATAACAGTAATAATTACAGTAATAACGATATTATTAAAATAATGATACAAATAAGTATTATAAAATCGTTATTATTCTTATTATGAATTTTACTTCTATTATTATTTTTGTTCCTATATATTATAACTGCAACAAAATGCAATAATAATGACAATAATTGCAATTGCTATAAAAATGATGATAATCATGATAATAATGATGATATCAACAGGAATTGTGTCCATATATAATAAAAAAGGTAAAAGAAAAAAAAATCCCAAACATCGAAAAAGTAGCAAAATCTAGCAAAATATAACCTTTTGAGAAGATACTCCAAAATGAGTTTTTTTTCGATTTTAGCAATTATTACGGTAATAATGATAATAATTACCAGATTTGTATTAATCATGAATATAATGACGATAAAGTGAGAATCAAGAGAATTTGGATAACATTTGATGATTAGTAATATTATTAACATTATCACTATTATTATCATTATTATTTTTTTTTTATTTTATTATTTTTTTTATTTTATTATTATATATTATTTTATTATTATCATTATTATCACTATTATTATTATGTCATTATTAATATTATTTTTATTATCATTTAAAAAATACTAATCGTTATAACATTGTTATTAATATTACTATTGTTATCATTATAATTATTATTATTTTTCCTGGTAGTGAAATTGCAAAAATAATTATTATGACAGTAATAATTACAGTAATAACGATATTAATAGATATAAAGTAATTATCATAAAATCGTTATTATTGTTATTATATATGTTATTCTATATTATGCTAGTGCCTGTATTATAGTTGCAAAAATATAATATTATAACTACAGTAATTGCAATAATAATGAAAATAATTGCAATAATGATGATAATAATTGCAATAATGATGATAATTATGATAATGATGATGATAACGATATAAATGATGATATTCATGATAATAATGATGATAACAACAGGAATTGTATCCATATATAATAAAAAAAAGGTAAAAGAAAAAAATCTAGCGAAATATAGCCTTTTGAGAGTAAACTCTAAAATTACGTTTTTTTCGATTTCTTTGATGACAATTATTAGGGTAATAATGATAATAATTACTAAATTTTTATTAATCATGACAATAATGACGATAAAAGTGAGAAAGAGAATTTGGATAACATTTGATGATTAATAATATTATTATCATTATCATTTGTATTATCGTATATCATTTATATTATTTTTATTTATTTTATTATTTTTATAGTATAGTATTATAGTTAGTTATTAAAAAATATTATTATTATTAAAAATTATTAATTAAAATTAAAATATTTATTGGACATTGATAATAATTTTTTTTTATTTAAATTATATTATTCAATGTATTAAAATTAAAATTAATTATTATTACAAATTAATTAAAAATTAATTCGATTATTAATTAGATATGTAGTTAATTATTAAAAGAATCTTAATTAAAATTGTTGATTATTAAATGTTTTTATTCTTTTTTATTAAATGAAAAAATTATTTGTTGCAAATTAGTTATAGTTTCGTTTTTTTAAAAATATTTTTATTTTTAAAAAAAAACTGCCAAAAAAAATTGCGAAAAATAAGGTATGA
>NW_023643820.1:71660-84724 GCF_015228065.2 Penaeus monodon | reverse complement strand
TTTTTTTTTTTCTTTCCCCCTTTTTTTATTATATATGGACAAAATTCCCTTTTTTATTATCATGATTATTACATGATTTCTCATTATTTCTTTACCATCATTACACATCTTATCATCATTTTTGAAAATTTTTAAATCATTTTTATTGCAATTTTATTATCACATTATTGAAATTATTATCATTATTATTGCAATTATTGCAGTTTAATATATAGTTTTATAACTAAAATATAAAACTCAATAATGAAGTATACAATAAAAATACAAAAAATAACGTTTTTATAATAATTATTTTTATATCTTATTTATGAACATCGTTATTCTGTAATTATTACCGTTATTTATCTTTTTTTGCAATTTAACTCCCAAGAAAAAAAAGAATAATATGATGATAAAACAATAATAATATTAATAACAATTCTAACGTTATTATTATTATTATTATTATTAACTTATCATTATTATTTTAATTATTATAGTTTAAAAATATTTTTTGCCAAATAATACTAATAATTAAAAGAAATTATAATAATAATATAATAATAATAATAAATAAAAATAATAATAATAAATAATAATAATAATATAATACAATATTGATATGAAATGATAATAGTAATAATTTAATAATCCAAATCCAAAATTCCCCTCTTTTTTCCTTTTTTTTATCATCATTTTTATCTTATTAATAAATTTGGAAAATTTATTATCATTATTACCCTAAAAAATTTGCCAAACTAAAAAAAAAATGGAAAAAAAATTCTTTTTGGATAACTCTAAAAAGGCTTATATTTTCGCTAGTTATTTTGCCGCTTTTTCGACTTTTGGGATTTTTTTTCTTTCACCTTTTTTGATTATATATGGACACAATTCCTGTTATCATCATCAGTATTATCATTATTATCATCATTATTATCGTTATCATCATTATCATCATCATTATCATCATTATTGCAATTATTATCATCATTATTGCGATTATTATCATTATTTGCAATTATTGCAGTTTAAAATTTTATAGTTTTACAATTATACTAATAACAAACTACAATAATGATAGTAATAACAATAAGAATAACAATAATAACGTTTTTATAATAATTATTTATGTCATTATTTTAATTAACATCGTTATTACTGTAATTATTACTGTTATAATAATCATTTTTCCAATTATACTTCCAGTAAAAAGAATAATAATAATAAATATAATAATATAATAATAATAATATTAAACAATGATATGATAATAGTAATAATATTAATAATCATCAAATGTTATCCAAATTCGCTTCATTCTCACTTTTACCCTCATTATTGTCAATGATTAATATATTCTGGTAATATTATTAAATTTATTACCGGGAATACTTGCCACAATAAATCAAATGAATGGAATAAACGTCATTTGGGAGTATACTCTCAAAAAGCTATATTTCGCTAGATTTTTTGCCGCTTTTTTTTCGACTTTTGGGATTTTTTTTCTTCCCCCTTTTTTTATTATTTTATGGACAAAAATTCCTGTTATTATCATCATTATTATCATGATTATCATCATTATTATCGTTATCATCATTATCATCATTATTGCAATTTATTATCATCATTATTGCAATTATTATCATTATTATTGCAATTTATTGCAGTTATATATATAGTTTTACAACTATGCTATAAACAATTTACAATAATGATAGTAATAACAATAATAATAAAAATAATAACGTTTTTAATAATTTATTTATATCAATAAATTTTAATTAACATCATTATTACTGTATTATTACTGTTATAATAATCATTTTTGCTATTATACTACCAGTAAAAAGAATAATAATGATAATAATAACAATAATAATATCAATAACAATATTATAACGATTATTATTATTGTTATTATTATTATTATTATACTTATTATCATTATTATTGATATTATTACAGTTATAATATACTTTTTGGCAATAATACTAATAATTAAAGTATAATAATAATAATATAATAATAATAATAAAAATAATAAAAAATAATAATAATAATAATAATATTGATAATAAATATGAAAAAATAGTAATAATATTAATAATCATCAAATGTTATCAAAATTTTCTTTATTCTCACTTTTATCATCCATATTATCATGATTAATAGAATTTTGGTAATTATTGTCATTATTACCCTAATAATTGCCCAGATCATCAAATGAATGGAAAAAACGTCATTTTGGAGTATACTCTCACAAGGCTATGTTTCGCTAGATATTATCGCTTTTTTTAACTTTTGGATTTATTTTTCTTTCAACCTTTTTATTATATATGGACACAATTCCTGTTATTATCATTATTATTATCATGATTATCATCATCATTATCATCATTATCATCATCATTATCATCATTATTGCAATTATATCATCATTATTGCAATTATTATCATCATTATTGCAATTATTATCATCATTATTGCAATTATTATCAATATTATTGCAATTGTTGCAGTTATAATATATAGTTTTAAAACTATACTAATAACAACTACAGTAATGATAGTAATAACAATAATAATAATAATGTTACAACGTTTTAATATTGTTTTAATTATATACTTCTTATCATTATTTTTGTTTATTATTCCAATTAATAATATATTTTTTAGCAAAAATACTAATATTTAAAAGTAATAAATAATAATAATAATAATAATAAATAATAATAATAATAATAATAATAATAATAAAAATAATAATAATAAAAACAATAATAATATTGATAATAATAATGATAATAGTAATAATATTAATAATCAACAAATGTTATCCAAATTTTTCTTTACTCTCATTTTTATCATCATTATTGTCATGATTAATAGAATTCTGGTAATTATCATCATTATTAACCTAATAATTGCCAAAATCATCAAATGATTTTGCCGCTTTTTAGACTTTTTGGATTTTTTTTTTGTTCACTTTTTTTTATTATATATGTACACAATTCCTGTTATTATTATCATTATTATCATGATTATCATCATTATTATCGTTATCATCCTTATTATCATCATTATCATCATCATTATCATCATTATTGTAATTATCATCATTATTGCAATTATTATCATTATTATTGCAATTATTGCAGTTATAATATATATTTTTACAACTATACTAATAACAACTACAATATTATAGTAATAGCAATAATAATAACAATAATAACGTTTTTATAATAATTATATATATCATTATTTTAATTAACATCGTTACTACTGTAATTATTACTGTTATAATAATAATTTTTGCAATTATACTACCAGTAAAAAAGAATAATAATGATAATAAAAATAATAATGATATTAATAACAATATTATAATGATTAGTATTATTATTATTGTACTTATTATTATTATTATTATTATTATTATTATTATTATTATTATTGTTATTATTACAGTTATAATACATTTTTCGGCAATAATACTAATTATTAAATTAATAATAATAATAATGATAATAATAATTATAATAATAATAATAATAATAATAATAATAATAATAATAATAATATTGATAATCATAATGATAAAAGTAATAATATTAATAATCATCAAATGTTATCCAAATTCTCTTTATTCTCACATTTATCATCATTATTGTCATAATTAATAGAATTCTTGTAACTATTATCATTATTACCCTAATAATTGCCAAAATCATCAAATTTAATGAAAAAACGTCAATTTGGAGTAAACTCTCAAAAGGCTATATTTCGCTAGGTTTTGCCGCTTTTTCATCTTTTGGGATTTTTTTCTTTCACCTTTCTTTGATAATATATGGACACAATTCCTGTTATTATCATCATTATTATCATGATTATTATCATTATAATCATCATTATCATCATTATCATCATCATTATCATTATTATTGGAATTATTATCATCATTATTATAATTATTATCATTATTATTGCAATTATTACAGTTATAATATATAGTTTTACAACTATGCTAATAACAACTACAATAATGATAGTAATAACAATAATAATAACGATAATAACGTTTTTATAATAATTATTTATATCATTATTTTAATTAACATCGTTATTACTGTTATCATTACTGTTATAATAATTAATTTTGCAATTATACTACCAGTAAAAAGAATAATAATGATAATAATAGCAATACTAATATTAATAACAATAATATAACGATTATTATTATTATTATTATTATTATTATTATCATTATTATTATTATTTCTATTATTACAGTTATAATATATTTTTTGGAAAAAAAATTAAAGTAATTATAATAATAATAATAATAATAATAATAATAATAATAATAATAATAATAATAAAAGAAAATAATAATAATAATAATAAAATAATAATAATAATAATAATAATAATAATAAAAATAATAATAATATTAATAATATTGAAAATAATAATGATAACAGTAATAATATTAATAATCATCAAATATTATGCAAATTCTCTTAATTCTGACTTTTATCATCATTATTGTCATGATTAATAGAATTCTGGTAATTATTGTCATTATTGCCCTAATAATTGCCAAAATCATCAAATTAATTAAAAAAAAAAAATCATTTTGGAGTATACTCTCAAAAGGCTATATTACGGTAGATTTGGCCGCTTTTTCGACTTTTGGGATTTTGATACTTCCAACTTTTTTTATTATATATGGACACAATTGCTGTTATTATCATCATTATTATCATGATTTTCATCATCATTATCATCATTATCATCATCATCATCATCATTATTGCAATTATTATCATCATTAATGCAATTATTATCATTATTATTGCAATTATTGCAGTTATAATATATAGTTTTACAACTATACTAATAATTACTGCAATAATGATAGTAATAGCAATAATAATAAGAATAATAACGTTTTTATAATAATTATTTATATCATTATTTTAATTAATCGTTATTACTGTAATTATTACTATGATAATAATTATTTTTGCAATTATACTACCAGTAAAAAGAATAATAATAATAATAATAACATAATAATATTAATAACAATATTATAACGATTAGTATTATTGTTATTATACTTATTATTATTATTATTGTTATTATTACAGTTATAATATATTTTTTGGCAATAATACTAATAATTAAAGTATTAATAATAACAATAATAATAATAATAATAATAATAATAATAATAATAATAATAATAATAATAATAATAATAATAATAATATAAATAATAATAATAATAATAATAATAATAATAATAATAATAATAATATTAATATTGATATTATTAATAAGAATAATAATATTGATAATAATAATGATAATAGTAATAATATTAATAATCATCAAATGTTATCCAAATTCTCTTTATTTTCACTTTTATCATTATTATTTTCATGATTAATAGAATTCTGGTAATTATTATCATTAATACCCTAATAATTGTCAAAATCCTCAAATGAATGGAAAAAACGTAATTTTGGAGTATAATCTCACATTGCCTATATTTTATTTGATTTTCCGCTTTTTCGACTTTTGGGATTTTTTTGTTTTACCTTTTTTCATTATATATGGACAAAATTCCTGTTATTATCATCATTATTATCATGATTAGCATCATTATTATCGTTATCATCATCATTATCATCATTATTGCAATTATTATCATCATTATTGCAATTATTATCATTATTATTGCAATTATTGCAGTTATAATATATAGTTTTACAACTATACTTATAATAACTGCAATAATGATAGTAATAACAATAATAATAACAATAATAAAGTTTTCATAATAATTATTTATGTCATTATTTTAATTAACATTGTTATTAAATTATTACCGTTATAATAATTATTTTTGCAATTATCCAGTAGAAATAATAATAATAATACCAATAATAAAATTAATAACAATATCATAACGATTAGTATTATTATTATTATACTTATTATTATTATTATTGTTATTATTTTAATTTTTTTAAAAAATTAAAAAAAAAAAAATAATAATAATTTTTTATAATAATAATAATAATAATATTAATAATAATAATAATATTGATATTATAATGATAATAGTAATAATATTAATAATCATCAAATCTTATCCAAATTCTCTTTATTCTCACTTTTATCGTCATTATTGTCATGAATAATAGAATTCTGGTATTTATTAACATTATTACCCGAATAATTGCCAAAATCATCAAATGAATGGAAAAAACGTCATTTTGGAGTTTACTCTCAAAAGCCTATATTTCACTAGATTTTCCCACTTTTTCGACTTTTGGGAGTTTTTTTCTTTCACCTTTTTTTTAAATTGTATATGGACACAATTCCTGTTATTATCATTATTATTATCGTGATTATCATCATTATTATAGTTATCATCATCTTTATCATCATTGTCATCATCATTATCATCATCATTGTCATCATTATTGCAATCATTATCATCATTATTGCAATCATTATCATTATTATTGCAATTATTGCAGTTAAAATATATAGTTTTACAACTATACTAATAACAACTACAATAATGATAATAATAACAATAATAATAAATTTAATAACGCTTTTATAATAATTATTTATATCAATATTTTAATTAACATCGTTATTACTGTAATTATTACTGTTATAATAATTATTTTTGCAATTATACTACCAGTAAAAAGAATAATAATGATAATAATATTAATAATATTAAAAACAATATTTTAACGATTAGTTTTATTATTATTATACTTATTATTATTATAATTGTTATTATTACAGTTATAATATATTTTTGGCAATAATACTAATGATTAAAGTAATAATATTAATAATAATAATAATAATAATAATAATAATAATAATAATAATAATAATAATAATAATAATAATAATATAATAATAATAATAATATAATAATAATAATAACAATAATCATAATAATAATAATAATAATAAAAAAAAATAATAATAATGATAATAATAATATTAATAATGATAATGTTAATAATATTATTAATCATCAAATGTTATCCAAATTCTCTTTATTCTCACTTTTATCATCATTATTGCCATGTTTAATACAAATCTCAAAAGGGAAAATATTTCGATTGATTTTTCCGCTTTTTCGATTTGTGGAATTTTTTCTTTTACTTTTTTATTATATATGGACACAATTCCTGTTATCATCATTATTATCATGATTATTATGATTAGTATCGTTATCATCATCATTATCATCCTTACTGCAATTATTATCATCATTATTGCAATCATTATCATCCCAATTACAATTATTATCATCATTTTTGCAATTATTATCATTATTATTGCAATCATTGCAGATATATATATTTTTGCAATTATACTAATAGCAACAATAATAATTGAAATAACAATAATAATAGCAATAATAACGTTTTTATTATAATTATTTCAATCGTTATTTTAATTAATATCGTTATTACTGTGATTATTACTGTTATAATAATTATTTTTGCAATTGTACTACCAGTAAAAATCATAGGAATGATAACAATAACAATAGTAATATTAATAACAATATTATAACGATCACTCTTATTATTACTATACTTATTATCATTATTATAATTATTACAGTTATATTATATTTTTTGGCAATAATACTAATAATTAAAGTAATTAATAATAATATTAATAATAATAATGATAATAATAATAATAATAATAATAATGATAATAATAATAAAATAATAATAATAAAATGTTAATAATATTATTAATCATAAAATGTTATCCAAATTCTCTTTATTCTCACCTTTATCGTCATTATTGTCATGATTAATATAAATCTGGTAATTATTAACATTATTACCCTAATAATTGCCAAAAATATCAAAGAAATCGAAGAAACTTCTTTTTCGAGTTTAATCTCAAAAGGCTATATTTCGCTAGATTTTTTCGACTTTGTGGATTTTTTTCCTTTTACCTTTTTTATTATATATGGACACAATTCATGTTGTTATCATCATTATTATCATGATTATCATCATTATTATCGTCATTATCATCATTATTATCATCATTATCATCATTATTGCAATTATTATCATTATTGCAATTATCATCATTATTTTTGCAATTATTGCAGTTATAATATATATTTTTACAACTATACTAATAGCAACAATAATGATAATAGAAATAACAATAATAATAACAATAATAACGATTTTATGATAATTATTCATATCATTATTCTAATTAATATCGTTATTTCTGTAATTATTACTGTTATAATAATTATTTTTGCAATTGTACTACCAGTGAAAACAATAATGATAATTATAACAATAATAATATTAATAACAATGTCATAACGACTACTTTTATCATTATACTTATTATAATTATTATTGTTATTATTATAGTTATAATATATTTTTGGCAATACTACTACTACTACTACTACTACTACTACTACTACTACTACTACTAATAATAATAATAATAATAATAATAATAATAATGATAATGACGATAATAATAATGATAATGTTAATAATATTATTAATCATCAAATGTTATCCAAATTCTCTTTCTCACTTTTATCGTCATTATACCCTAATAATTGTCATCAAAGAAATCGAAAAAAACGTAATTTTAGAGTATACTCTCAAAAGGCTATATTTCGCTAGATTTTTTTCTTTTACCTTTTTTTTATTATATATGGATACAATTCCTGTTGTTATCATCATTATTATCATGAATATCATCATTTATATCGTTATCATCATCATTATCATAATTATCATCATTATTGCAATTATTATCATCATTATTGCAATTATTTTCATTATTATTGCAATTACTGTAGTTATAATATATATTTTTGCAACTATAATACAAGCAACTACAATAATAATAGAAATAACAATAATAATAACAATAATAACGATTTTATGATAATTACTTATATCTTTAATATCGTTATTACTGTAATTATTACTGTCATAATAATTTTTTTATAATAATAATAATAATAATAATAATTATAATAATAATAATAATAATAATAAAAATAATATATAATGATAATAATAGGATAATGTTAATAATATATATCATCAATTTATCAAATCTCTAATTCTCACTTATATATCATTATATCATGATAATACAAATGGTAATATTATATTTTTACGTAATAATTCAAAATCGATAAAAACTCATTTGAGTATCTACTTTAAGGTCATTTTTCTAGATTTGCTACTATTCGAGTTTGGATTTTTTTTCTTTTACCTTTTATGATTATATATGGACACAATTCCTGTTGATATCATCATTATTATCATGATTATCACCATTTTTATAGCAATTGCAATTATTATCATTATTATTGCATTTTGTTGCAGTTATATTATAGGACAAAAATATAATAGAAGTAAAATCAAATAAATAATACGATTAATACTTGTACATTATTTAATAATATCGATACTGTAATTATTACTGTTATAATAATTATTTTTTGGAATTGTACTTCCATTAAAAATAATAAAAATGATAATAATAACAATAATAATATTAATAACAATATTATAACGATTACTATTATTATTATTATACTTATTATTATTATTGTTGTTATTATAACAGTTATAATATATTTTTTGGCAATACTACTAATAATAATAATAATAATAATAATAATAATAATAATAATAATAATAATAATAAAATAATAATAATAATAATAACAATAATATTAATAATACTGATAATATGATAATAATAATAATAATAATAATAATAATAATAATAATAATAATAACAATGATACTAATAACAATAATGTTAATAATATTATTAATCATCAAATTTTATCGAAATTCTCTTTATTCTCACGTTTATCGTCATTATTTTCATGATTAATACAAATCTGGTAATTATTATCATTATTACCCTAATAATTGCCAAAGTCATAAAAAAGCGAAAACACGTCATTTTGGAGTATACTCTCAAAAGGCTATATTTCGCTAGATTTTGCCGCTTTTTTGTCTTTTGGGATTTTTTTCCTTTTACCTTTTTTATTATACATGGACACAATTCCTGTTGTTATAATCATTATTATCATGATTATCATCATGTTTATCGTTAATATCATTATTATCATTATTATAATCTTTATCATTGTCTTATTATTGAATTGCAATTATTGCATTTATCGTATATATTTTTGCAACTACACTAATAGAAACATCAATAATAATAGAAATAACAATAATAATAACAATAATAACGATTTTGTAATAATTATTTATATCATTATTTTAATTAATATCGTTAACACTGTAATTATTACTGTAATAATAATTATTTTTGCATTGTACTACCAGTAAATATAATAAAAATGGTAATAATAACAATAATAACATTAATAGCGATATTATAGTGATTACTATTATTATTATAATAGTTATTATTATTATTATTATTATTATTGTTATTATTCTTATTATTACATTATGATATATTTTTGGTAATAATACTAATAATTAAAGTAATTATAATTATGATAATAATAATATTAATAATAATAATAATAATAATAATAATAATAATAATAATAATAACAATAATAATAATAATAATAAAATAATAATAATAATAATAATAATAATAATAATAATAATAATAATAATAATAATAATAATAATAATAATAATAATAATAATATAATAATGATAATTTTAATTATATTATTAATCATCAAATGTTATCCAAATTCTCTTCATTCTCACTTTTATCGTCATTATTGTCATGATTAATACAAATCTGGTAATTATTATCATTATTACCAGAATAATTGCCAAAACCATCCAAAAAATCGAAAAACGTCATTTTGGAGTATACTCTCAAAAGGCTATATTTCGCTAGATTTAGCAGCTTTTTCGACTATTGGGATTTTTTTTCTTTTACCTTTTTCTTATTATATATGGACACGATTAATGCTGTTATCATCAATATTATCATGATTATCATCATTATTATCATTATTATCATCATTATCATAATTATCATCATCATTATCATCATTATTGCAATTATTATCATTATTATTGCAATTATTGCAGTTATAATATATATTTTTGCAACTATCCTAATAGCAACAACAATAATAATAGGAATAACAATAATAATAAAATTAATACCGATTTTATAATAATTATTTATATCATTATTTTAATTAATATCGTTATTACTGGAATTATTACTGTTATAATAATATTTTTGAAGTTGTACTACCAGTAAAAATAAAATAATGATATAATAACAATAATAATATTGATAACAATATTATAACGATTACTATTATTTTATTATACGTATTATTATTATTATTATTTTTATTATTATTACAGTTATGATATATATTTTGGCAATAATACTAATAATTAAAGTAATAATAAATAATAATAGTAATAATAATAAAAAAAAATATAATATATAATAATAATAATAATAATAATAATAATAATAATAATAATAATAATAATAATAATATTAATATTAATATTAATAATAATAATGACAATGTTAATGATATTATTAATCATCAAATGTTATCGAAATTCTCTTAATTCTCACTATTATCATCATTATTGTCATAATTAATACAAATATGGTAATTATTATCATTATTACCCTAATAATTGCCAAAATCATTAAAGAAATCGAAAACCCGTCCTTTTGGAGTATCCTCTCAAAAGGCTATATTTCGCTAGATTTTACCGGTTTTTCGACTTTTGGGATTTTTTTCTTTTACCTTTTTATTATATACGTACACAATTCCTGTTGTTATCATCATTAATATCATGATTATCATCATTATTATCGTTATCATCATCATTATCATCATTATCATCAACAACAACAATAATAATAGAAATAACAATAATAATAACAATGATAACGATTTTATAATAATTATTTATATCATTATTTTAATTAATATAGTTATTACTGTAATTATTATTGTTATAATAATTATTTTTGCAATTGTACTACTAGTAAAGATAATAATAATGATACTAATAACAATAATAATATTAATAACAATATTATAACGATTACTATTATTATTATTATACTTATTATTATTATTATTGTTATTATAACAGTTATAATATATTTTTTGGCAATACTACTAATAATTATAATAATAATAATAGTAATAATAATAATAATAATAATAATAATAAAATAATAATAATAATAATAATCACAATAATAATAATAATAATAATAATAATAATAATAATAATAATAATAATAATAATAATAATAACACAATTCCTGTTGCTATCATCATTATTATCATGATTATTATCATTATTATCGTTATCATCATCATTATCATCATTATTTCAATATAATAATAATAATAGTAATTAATATAATAATTAATACACTAATAATAGTAATAATAATAATAGTAATAATAATAATGATAATAATAATGATAATGTTAATAATATTATTAATCATCAAATGTTATCGAAATTCTCTTTATTATCTCGTTTATCGTCATTATTGTCATGATTAATACAACTTGGTAATTCTTATTATTATTATCCTAATAATTCCAAATCATCAAATAAATCGAAAACACGTCATTTTGGAGTATCCTCTCAAAAGGCTATATTTCGCTTGATTTTGCCACCTTTTCGACTTTTGGGATTTTTTTTCTTCTACTTTCTTGTTATTATATATGGACACAATTCCTGTTGTTATCATCATTAGTTATATCATGATTATCATCATTTTATCATTATCATATCAATCATCATTATCATCATACACTTATCATCATCATTATCATCATTATTGCAATTATTATCATCATTATTGCAATTATATTATTATTATTGCATTTATTGCAGTTATGATATATAATTTTTCAACTATATTAATAGCAACAACAATAATATATGAAATAACAATAATAATACAACAATAGCGATTTTATAATAATTATT